>NW_028301552.1:3666500-3843000 GCF_042242905.1 Orbicella faveolata | reverse complement strand
ATTTTGCTGCATTCTGTCATCTGAACAAAAGAAGATATTATATTCTAAGCACTGTTATGCAAGCAAAGATAACCTGTGAGAAAGATGTTATCTTGTCAACTATTAGGAGAATTTTTTTGTGATTGCCTGTAGCACTTACAAATTTAAAACATCTTTCACATCCCCAACTTAAATTTGAATGTTTAAAGGGCTGGAGATGATATAAATTATTTGTCTCCTTCCAAGAGCTTAGAAAAAAATTACTGAAAATTATTAAATTTTAAAATATAGTAACCATCACTCCACTCCAAAGTTTTTACTTGTGTTACTCTAAAGTTACAATGGCTTAGTGTTGTCTGAACTGAAACAAGTTATGGTTAACTTACTAATGCCCATCTCATTTTCCTGGCAAGACTTACTTGAGAGGCAAAGTGACTCAGTCGCTGAACGTCTTGACCAGTAGCCATGGCAACAGCTGTTGCGATGGCAGGTGGAGGACAGGATTTCATGGTGGCACATGATGCAAGGAGAAGACTGTGAGCCTGGAACATTTCAGCTCTCAAGCTTGCGTAGGAACATTGGAATGAGAGCTGACGGTTGGACGACACAGAAGCCTGAAAAGAAATTAAATACAATTTTCCATTTACCCCACCTTACCTGATTGTCACAAACTTATTTTAACTCACGTTCCATTGTGACCAATGACACCAATAGAACTCTTCTTGCAATCCCCTTCATTTGCAACTGAAGTTTTATAATAATAAACCTGCCTCTATTGTACTAAGGATGAGCTAAGTGCTTTCCTGATGGGCCACCTGGCTCATATGCAGACTTTTTTTACCTTGAGTGTAGTGATGCCCTTGTGGTACCTGGCACAAGCATCAGATATCTGTTTATCCAGTGCTAGCTGACTATCACAAGAAACATTCAGCAAACTCTCTGCTTCACAGAAGAACTTCAAGGCAATCAACCAGAAGTAAAAATGTTCAGATGCTACCTGAAACATTTTTAAAATTAATGATCATAAGAAGCTGTAAATATCAAAAGCTCCTACGTCACAGAAAATCCTCCAGTGAAGTGGACACATTCTGGCAACACAGTTTATGCAAACATTTCATACCTTGGATGACAAGTTTCCAAATATCTTGGCTGCAAGGCTATGGAAACCCTGGGAAAGGATGGAGAAAAAGTGTAAAATTAATTTCAGACTAAAAGTAGGCTGATAGGTGAGGCAGACCTAAAAATCCTGGGGTTAGAATTCTGTTGTTAATTTAATGCTGGTTTTTTTAGCTGAGCATGAAGCAGCTAGGAGTATAATCAACCCTCTTTTCCACAGCTACTCAGAAAATCACCTGGCCATTTTACAGAGATCTGGTGGTCGTTGGAGAGAGGTTTCAAAATCAGTTAGGTACATGGATTGATGTGTGATTGGGGGAAAACATCCTGCACACATTGTAGGGGTCTGTTAGAAGAAATTGCACTGAATTACAATTCCCCCCTGGATGGGTTACTAGTCCATTGCTGGTACCCCCCTGAACCAAATTTTCTCAGGGTGCTCTACCTATCCACAGTTCTGATGACAGCTGAAGAGAAAGACTCAATGCCAACTGGTTTATTTAATAACAGCGATGAAGGAGTCCCATGACATTACAATAAATGGAAATAATGAGAAACTCCTGACTCCTACATACTAAATACAGTGAACAAAACATAATGTGCATAATATCCACATAGCTAGCTATAAACATGTTGTGAATTGACTTACAAGAACTTATAAAATGTGAATGGGAAGGGTATTCCAACGTACGAACGACATGAACATAACAAACATGGCCGACTCTAGTTTGAGCTGGTCAGAGGCGGCAGGTATATTTTGCAGGTTGCCGGTTGAAATTTAATCATAACTGGAAAACCGCTGGCACTTAAACGAAACGTACAGGTGGTCAACTTACCGTGACTGTTACACGACGCTGTTTACAACGTGGCATCCACCTAAGTGCCAAACGGGCCAAAGCGATGGGAGGAGAGTATATTCCTATGATTTTAAGCCTGCAATGAATTATTGTTTTTGAAGAAACATCTGAAATATTATCTGAAATATCTGCTGAATTTGGTTTCTTCCCTGTGAGTACCAAAATGAAAGCACACTGAGCTTGTGCTAGTATATTCCATTGGTTAAAATCTTATATTATTTCATTTCTTTATTTATTTGCTTCATTTGTGATGGCAATCTTCTGTTGTTGAGGGAAGACCCGAGCCAAATCTGGAATTGATGGAAACATCTGTGAAGTGGCCATCCAGATTGCTTTGAAGAGATTTCACTGGTTTCAGCATGTCAATCGATAAGTATTTATAGTGGATCTATCGTGTTTTCACTATGTGAAAGACGTGAACTACTTTATGTAAGAACCCCTGACGAGTAGAGAGGTTATTAATTAATATTAGTGCCAGCGGTTTCCCAGTGATAATTAAATTTCAACCTGCAACCTGCAACCTGCAAAATATACCTGCCGCGTCAGAGGTCCTATGAGTAGTCTACGGACCTTACTGGTCAGCTTAAGTCAAAACTCTTCAACAGCAATTACTGTGAATGATCTTCAATATTTTGTTATTGAAGCAAGACTAAAGACTCAATACCTGTCTGGTGGCTTGTTTGCCAACCCTGAACATGGTCCAATATCTTGATGGTGTTGTTAATTTGCCCAAATGTTCCAACAGCAAATCATCTAATTTTGCAATTAAACTCTGATCCTCATCTGGAGAAATTCCCCGATAAGACTGGAAAATTAAAGTTGCCATGCCAACCTGTGGTAAGAGGAAGTAAAACTCAAATCATGTACATTGTAGAATGAACTGTTAAAAGGATACATGCCTTTTACAACACATACCACTAAATCTTTCGATTCCTGGCTGTCATCATCTGCACTGACCACAACTTTGGCAAAGTGTGAAACAATTTCACCTCTCAAAGGTGTAAGTACAGAGGGGATCTGCGTTGCCATGGTGACCATTGTGCGACACAATGCAAGTGCTACAGCACCTAGAAAAGAATAAAATTGCCGCAACAAGAATGAAAGTTTTCCATTACTGGTAATGATCTGGTACATTACTGTCAGAGAAGATAGAAAGATGTTCTTCCAGCAGATTGTGCTAAATTCAAGTTTCTGTGCCATAAAAATGATTCTGACTTAGATTGTCTCTTACTGGACAGGGTACTAGCATTTTTATAAAGCATTTTTTTCCACTGGTGGCCAAAGGTTCTCAATCGTAACTCTTGTTTTATGTGGCGTTTAACTATTAACACAATGCAAAGTGTCTCACATACAGATGCTTACAACCACAACCTCATCAACTAAAAATAGGCAGGAGGAAAGACTTAAAACTTCAGAAACTGTTCCAAAGGCAATGTTCTAGTCACTTACCAGAGGAAGTAGGAAGCATGCTAGACAAACTCTCCACAAGGGACGAAGCTGCCTGAGAATAACTATCCACTAAACTATTCATTGACAGCAAACACACCTAAGCAACAACAAAATTCAAATACAAAACTTCTTAAAATTGTAGAATGTCTTTAGAAATGTTATTATTTATTGATCAAATGTTTATTATCTGATGATCAGGCTGTAAACACCTTTAAGGGCTGAAGTTGTCCACCGACACAACAGACAATAGCACAACTCTCCACTGCCACAGCTGCTTGTTCACAAAGGGCAATGTCCTCTTTACCTGGTACGTTGAGGGTAGAAATGACGCATTAACATCACTGGAACTTATAGCCTATCCTTGCTAAATATTGTAAATTCACTGGATATTATAAGCTCTCCAATGCATAATTGTTAATCTGTTACTGACAAATATTATACAGGACATGCAATGAACCATGGTTTCAACAGGAATGTGAAAATTTTAAAATTCTGGAGCCACAATCAGTAAGTAGCATTACACCAAAAACAACTCATTTGAAATGATTTTTTAAAAGTAACTGCTTAAAACACAAAATTTACATCAAATATTGTGTAAAACAAACCAGACTTTATCCCTGCCACAGCAACACTGACAAGCAGTTCTGACGTTAAAGCAGCTACAGCTGAATTACAAGAGTTAGTTTCCTTCTGACAAACTTCAAGCACTGAAAAGTCAAAAGTGAAAAGACACAAAAATATGTTTCTGTTATACATTCAGAGCTATAAATGAAGAGGACTCATCTATTTAAGTACATATATTATATTTGTAACAAAAATAAAACATAACTTTAATGGAAATGTAACAAAATTTAATTTAATGTACTAACTGGATTTAATTTACCTTTGTCACAATGTATCAGGTCAGCTGCTACAGATCTTGATAATGTTACCATAGTTCGCAAGGCAGCAAAAGTAAGGTTATCATAACAGCTACTGAGTATAAAGTCACAGAGAGCCTGCCGATGGAAAAGACAATGACAGAACATACAATCTTGCCATAAAATAAGGACTGATTAACTCACAAAAATAAGTACAAAAACTAAGAACGTTGTATGTTACAGAATTTATTTGCGGCAGATCAAGACAATAACTGATTGGTGATTTTAGGATCTTTACAAAGTATACTACATAACAGTGACCAAAATTGGCCAAGTACTAGTAGAAATTGTGTTGGACCTAAAACTTAGCAACTCAGCTCAAAGAAACAGTCATTTAAATACAAATCAAACATGAGTACCTCGATATGCTGTAATCTCCACATGTGTGGTGCGCCCTTAGCCAGTATTTTTAAGTCAGCAAGAGCGTGGTTTTTGACAACTTTCCTGGGATCCTGCATCAAGTACTTAAGCAACAGGTCAGCCTGCAAGGAAATTTAATGGATCAGTTGCAATGTAATCTTATTTACTTGTGCAATATCAGATGATTGATTCTCAACCATCTTATAGAATTATGTTAATTCAAAGTGTCAGAAATTATTTTATAGTAATTAACTAGTTTAACCTGTTTGGGAATGTCAATCACTGTGGATACCGCAAGGCAGGACAAGGTGTGAAGAGTGACGACAACAAAATGACAGGCTGGATGAGAGGCAAGTAATGATGAACATAATTCATGGACCTGAAGAGTAAAACAAATGTAACAAAATGTTTAAAACAAACATACAGAGTTGAATTTGAAATCAGCCAATGCATGGCTCAATTTTCACAACAATGAAATACTTGACAAGTACTTTAAAATGGTGCACATGTTTACATACATGTACTAGTTTATTGCAAACATGGGAAGAGAAAGCTTGCACTTTTATGTAAGCATCACCAGGCTAAGGTTTACAATGAAACTTAAATTACAAAAATAGAACTTTTCCGAATACAAAATTAATACTGAAGTAGAAAATTGAAAATAATTAACAATAATTATCAGACAAGGTTGAGCAAAATATTGTGACTTGTCTAAGTGGCAAGCAGATCAATCATCAGCTGAATCCAAAGGGGAGGCAAATAATTGATCTGCAAGACAGTGAAAAATCATGATATTTTGCGATAATAGAGCTTTATAATTGCTTTATCATTTGATCACCATGTTTGTTTCCACATTCAAATCATCCTCTGACAACTCAGAGAAGCATTTTTCATACCAGAGCGTGGTTACAATTATGCATGACCAGAATATTATTTATTACAAAACACACTTAGATGGTACCACACATGAGAAGTCCATTATTTTTAGGCAGTTATTTGCAGGTCACATGGTGGGCTTTCGGCCAATGAAAAGGAATAAAAAAGTATCAAATGATAACAGATATTAATGATATCCTTGAATGTAGAATTATGATTCAACCTTTGCTGTCAGCTGTAGGTCATAATGCATATGTCTGAAAATGGGAATCAGTTTAAGTTTCATCTCTACAGGAGTACTCAGTCCTGAAACCAAATCAACATTAGACAAATTAGCATTACATGTAGTGTGTCTTTTAAACATGAGATTTTAAATCCAGAAAAAAAATCAAAAACCAAATATGGTTTCTATTTATGGCTTCTTGATATTCTGTTGTTGAATGTTTATAGTGGTTGATGCTCTTAGCTACAAATAGCCATTACTCAGGCATGCCACTTAAACTGGAAAGAAGAAATATTTCAAATAAGCATAATAGGAGTAAAAATCCCAACTGGCAGGAGGCAGACCAGTTGGCTATTTACAGGCATGACCAGGGAGTTGAACTTTGGTCTATTAAGAAACAACTCCAGCTTACTGGTCAGAGCAGGACTTGAACCCACGACCTCCGCATATCAAGTCCAGCACACTAACCACTTGGCCACGTTGCCTCAAAAAAGTTTTGATTGTCCATAATTTTATAAGTTACAATTATAATTATAAAAATATTAGGATTATTATTGCTAAGTGGAAACATAGCAACACTGATAGTACTGACCAATCCGTACACTAAATTAAGACACCTTCTGCACATGGAAAAACACAATCAGTCTGTGCTTACCTTCAATTAGTTGTACTATCTTATTGTAAAGGCCAGAGGCAAATTCTCTGTCAATAACAACAAAAGTTGAACGATTAAAACAAACCAATGAGACCAGGGCCTGAACAACACCCCACATTGTCATGACTGCTTAGATAAAAAAGTTGAACTAAATAAACAACGTGCTCTGCCTGGCCAGTACTGTAGTCTTGGGAATTTACCTTGATTGTGCACACAGCTTGTCGGTTGCGAAGATAGCTGCCTCTACTTCCACCTGATCATGTGACTCCAGACTGCTTCTAATGCTACAGCAATAAGGAAAGTGAATCAAAAAATTTAGAAATTATAATACAAACATGAAAATCATTTACTCCTGATGGGAAAGTAAAGTAGCTTCATTCTGAAACTCAATAAAAAGGTAGCTGACAAAAATATCATCACTTTCATCCTTAAATGTTACGATTATATCATTTTATTGTACCATAATTCACGCAGTTCTAGGTAAGTTTTACAAGCTGGAACTGAAATGGGCCAATAGATATGGACCTTACCAAATATGCAGAAGTTCTTCATTATAATACAGGTAGGCTGCCCTTGTTGGGTTTTTGACCTGAGACCCTCTCTTATCTGTAACAATGAGTTGAACTTTTGCTTTCTCGGACTCAGTTATCTCAAATTTTCCACCATCTTAAACTTAGATCATTTTCCTTTGGACATCACTGCTTTTTCAGACATAACGATCACTTATCTCAAGCCTCTGCCATCTCAAACTATTTTTGTTTTCCTTTAAGAGTTTCAGATGGCAAGATTTCAGCAGTACTTTATAGTTTACCTGTGGTGAACATTCTTTCTCTCTGAGACAATGCAGGCAATGCTTCCAAAAACTCTGACAGTGATTGCTCTTGCCACTGGATCATTTGAGTACATCACAGAGTAAATGCGCTTCAAAAATTCATCCACATTCAAAATCTTATCCAAATGTTTTTCACTTTGTTGGGTGACCTTAAGAATGCAAAGCCGAAGAAAGTTACTTCTGAAAACAAAAGAACAGAAGTTGCTTCAGTCTTTTAAACAGTCTTCAGTCTTAAGTCGTTTACTCGATTGAACATCACTTTTTTTCAAATGTTTCATACTTCCAACTTTTGCATCCAGGTTAAATATGAAAACATTTAGATAAAATAGCTTCTTAAATTTAAATAATGAAAACATAGGAAAATGTCAAAAGATTAAAAAAAAAAAAACACTTAAAATGAAACAATAATAACCAAGTCATTATAATAATTAAATGAAACATTAATAACAATGTCATCATAATAATAGTATGGAATTGTTTTCAGCTGTCTACATATACATTCACAACTTGCAAAATCCTGGTTGGGATGGTTTGTAAGTATTATAAAAATAACTAAATAACTAAATAAATAAATAAATACATGGGTGCATGCAGTGCTGAGCACAAAATAAAAACTAACTATGTCAAAAAGGAGTTCCAGGGTTCAAACAACGAAATATTACACAAAGATATTTGATTAACATTAAAACCAAAACATGATAATTACCCAACTCGAAAAACATCAGCCAGCTTAAGCAAAGCAGTGTTGATTAAAATTGGGAAAGGATATTTCTCAAACAAGCCTGGAAACCTGACTATTGCCTCACACTGTTCTCCTGTCTTACTAGACCGTAGACCTGAAGTACAAATAGCATCATCACCATTATCATTGTCACCAAACTCGGCAATCATTCTTATTCGAGGTAAGAAAGAGTGGCTTCAGGGGTTTTGGAGAACGACGAAAAATGATGATTTACTTCAAGGAAGGTGAAATTTTTTTAGGAACATTGAAATGCAGGAGAAAGACTGAAAATGCAAAATTTTAAGGGATCCACAGAGCATTCATCAACCTTATGAAACTTTCGTAAAGAGCTTCGTTCACAGTGTTTGAAATCAAAGCATCTGCATGTGTCTGAAAGTTGCTAAAGGCAAATAGTTTTAAATCACCTAATTGAGATTTTCTGATCTGATTTTAGCCAGAATCTGAAATAGTAAAACTGCATTGCATAAGCTTATATTTCACTAGCCTAGACAGGTAAAAGTGAAAAGCTTGGGGACGTTCAGACACTGTTCAGAGAACCCACTATATGTTAAGAGGGAGGACCCGGTGATTTGCCTTTAGAGGCAGAAGACAAATCAAAGAACACCACAAATAAAAAAAAATAAATTTCAGTAGTCTACCTTTGTCAAGCTCTGCCAACGCAGTGCTTGCATCTTGCCAGCTATCGGAATTACTGGAAGTTTTGTCGCTAAAATTTAACGCTCCAAAACTCAACGAGGCCGCCATTTTGGAATCACATATCCCATAAGCCATCACTGGCAATGCAAAATCCGAGCATGCCGGGAATTTGGGGAAAAAACGAACCAATCAGAAATCAGGAATGAAATCTTCCCGCGCATTTTAATTTCGCGGGAAGAGGCTTTTTCTGTATGAAAAGGTTTTGTTTTGAGTCCGATTTCCCCACCACTTGAAAAGAAATGACTCTTCTTACATCTATTTTTCACAGACAGCTTGTTCCTAGTCCGTTAAGAAGAGGTGAGTACAGGGTGGACGAATATTTAGTGAACAATGTCTTATGTAAAACTAGAATTCGCCGCGAAGTGTTCGCGAAGTGCATAAACACTTTGTCAACTCGATGCGTCTGCAAAGCGATAGATAAACGTGAACTGTATTTCTTTCACAATATTTAGGTTTTGCCGTCGATTTTGCGCTAGACAGGTTCAATTGCGTGAAAGAAGATGAACATCTCGTTCAAAGGCGAGAGGTAGGTACTTGGCCTTAACATTACACAAGCTCAATTTCACCAAGAATTTACTACTTGCCTATACATTACAAGCTGTGTGTAAGCTTATTTACAAGATGAATGCACATGTTCTCAAAACAATTTAAGATAATCCTTTCACGATTTCAGATATTTGTTCCCCCGTTTGCATGCCGTTTTAGCAAGGGTAAGATCCTTTTATTCTCTGAGGCTTTCCGTTTATTTGTTAATAGCTTTATAGTACTTATTATAAATTGTCTGGATTTTTTTATAGCTGGCCTTGGTGGTCACATGTTGGGTATAGCTGATGAAGATGGCTGGGTTCAAATACTGGACTCCAGGAGAACTGGATCAAGATCAGTAATTAAGGGTACGTGTAAAAAAAAAAAAAAAACAATATTATTCAATTATTGTATTCACTGTCTCTTTCTTCTTGGCTAAGGACATGCACCAAATTCTAATCTTGAGAATTGCACAAACGTCATGTCAATCATACTTTGTTATTGATGCATGTCTGTGGCACTGATGTCAGCTCTACATGCATAAATCCTACATTTGGCTGTAGATATGATGTTGTGATTCAAATTCCGGCATGAAAGCTGTGAATTAGCCATATGCTTTCTGTCAGTGACATGAAATAGTAATTGGACTCGGTGAAGCACAATTTGGTGAGTAATTAGGTAAGTAATTTCACAATCGGATGAGGGCATAATATGGGCCGACTTGAAATTATGAGCATGATTACTATCTGAATTGTATGACACAAGGTTAACTTATTACTGATGTATAATAACAAATGTCTAAAAAGCTCCCTTTAACAAAAAGGTCAGTAATATTGTCCAAAAGTTTTTCAAACAGTAGGGAAATATTAAGAAGGAAATTAATTGATGTGCAGATAGTTGGGTGTCTAATTATTGGATACCTGTAATTTGACACCAATGTAATTGCACACTGATTATCTTAATAATGTGTGACAGAAAGGTTTGTGGAAAACCAGAATTGAGAATTTTGTTATCAATACAATCACTGGAATAATCAAGGTTACAGTATTCCAGATCGTCCATGTATCTCCCATTTACTTTGTCCACTATATAACAACTTTTCTTTTTATTGTTCTGCTCCTTGAAGAGGATCTTTATTTCTTGCACATTTTTTTTATTTTTATTATACCTTTTAGATAATTTCCTAATCTTGTATTTATTTTGTAAATAATTGGCAGCATACATAATCATGAAATCAAGGCACTTGAGAAATACAAATAATAAATATAATTTCTTATGTTGTATATTTTTAGAATGGAATGCTCATGAGAATGCAGTGTTTGATATTGCATGGATGGAAGGGCAGGAAATGTTGGTAAGAGATAATGCTATAACCCAGGGCCATAAAAACAGTTATCTACTAGTGATTACATTTGTTTAAATGTTTTTGTTATAATAACAGATTGCTAATCAGTTTTAATAGGTACATTGATGACTGTCTCTACAGGTCACTGCCTCTGGTGATCAGACTGTCAGAATGTGGGATGTCAATCGTGATGAATGTTTGGCAGTGTTTAAAGGACACAGCTGTAGTGTGAAATCTGTGGACTTCAGAGAGGATGACATCTGTAAGTTCAGTACTAATGATACAATAATTTATTTAGTACTTAGTTGGAAATTATGACAAACTTAGTTTGTAACTTAAGGCAATGAAATGATAATGATGATGATGATGAATCTTTAGTTTTGGGAGCTCAATGGAGGTATAAAGCACTTAACATTTTCTGACAAAATCATTTTTGTTCAGTTCAAAGGTGGTTATCAACTTCACGTTTCCTCAGCTTGTTGAATGTGCACTGTCAAGATAACCTGTGTAGCAAGCGTTCCCATGTGAAGAACTTTTCTGCGGAAAACCTCTTCGTACGGGAACTCTTGCTACGCAGGCTACTGTCAAGATAACAGTACATGACAAATGAAAACTCTTGATCAATTTTAATTTCCCAAGTTTTGCCACCTGGTTGACTCTTGTTACTATTTGATCTAATTTGATGATAGCATAAGTGTGTCTTTGCAATAGTTTTCTGCACATTGATGGAACAAATTAGCCTCTAAAGTACTAACCAACTTTTCTGTAACATGACAATGCACAAATTGAATAAGATGTCTCTCTTTGTCAGTCATTTTTGCCACAGGTGCGAGAGACGGTAACGTGATGGTATGGGACATGAGATGTAATCGTCGCACAGGTCGCTTCTGTCAACCTGTCAATGTAATATCCAACGCGCACACAGAGAAAGTCCCAGGAACACCACAAACAACAAAAAAGAAAGCAAGGAGAGCATCTACTCCAAGACCTGTCATGGTTAGTGCCCAACCTATGGGCAAGTTTTCAATAGCACATGAGCATAAGCATTAGGTTACATATGCAGACACCATATAATGTTGCTAATTAGCACCTTTTATTTCCCTAACAAAGGGTGGTTATTAGCAGCATTCTACTGAGTCTGCAGTTGTTGCTTATCATTATGCTTGCGTGCCAGTGAAAACCAGCCTTATAAAAGCAGCCAAGGTTTTTGAAGTTTCAGACACAAAAAAAATTAATTTACTACCTAGTAGGTTAGTAGAAGGCTATCAATAACGGGCTCTTTGATCAAGAGTGGAAGGCTTGAAAAAGAGAGAGAGGTCTTCTTTCAGAAATCAGCTACTTAAGCAGATGAAAACTGGGGTGTGATGCTCAATTCTAACCAATGCAACACTTTTCTGTCCATGTTTTTCAAACTCACCCTAACTTGTTATTCTCACCCTCCAGGTAAGTTTACTTATACAAATTTTCACAACTTTGACATAATTGAAGACAATTTTGTTTTGTCAGAAGATTTGGCCTGTTTCTTTAAGCTTTGAGTGTTGTTTCTCATTCCATTTTTTTTTGTTTTGCCGAGTCATGAACAAACGCTGCACTAAACATACCTGTAACCAGATACTCTCAAAATACCTTTTTCTAATTAAAATAATAATAATTGTCCGCAGAATTCAGGGCAACAGAGTGTGACCTCAGTCTTATTTCAAGGAAGTGAGAAGCTTATATCCACAGGAGCAATGGATGGTAAAATCAAGATCTGGGATCTGCGCAAAATTTATACTAATCTTAAACAGGACCCAGTGCCATTTCATACTTTCCCTTACCCTGGACAAGGAGTAAGAAAACATGGTAGGTTTTTTGTCTGCATACAAGCCAAGTGCTTATCGCAGTTTCTGTAGAATGAAGCGACTAGGATTATTTCTACTACCCCCTAGATGGTCCATCACAGTGTTACCCCCCAGCATTTAAATTTGCTGGTACCCATTTACACACCTGAGTGGAGAGAGGCACTGTGAGAGTAAAGTATCTTGCCTAAGAACACAATGCAATGTCCCCGACCAGGACTCAAACTTGGATAGCTTGATCCAGAGTCTAGTGCACTAACCTTACCGTAAGGCCACTCTGCCTCCCTAAGGTTATATGAGTTGATCAATATAGAAGAGAAAAGTTGCAAGTTTTATAAAAAAAAAACTATCAGCAAAGATTCCGTATATTAGTATATCTGCTATCATTTCAGGTTTTTCATCCCTTGTTTTGGACTCCACCCACTCACGCCTATTTGCAAGCTGTACTAACGACAGCATCTACATGTACAGCTGTACTGGATTGGGTCACGAGCCAATCTGCGCTTTCTCAGGTCACCTAAACTCCACATTTTACGTCAAGACAGCCCTCAGTCCCGATGACATGTACCTCCTCAGTGGATCAGGTGATAATGACGCTTACATCTGGAAAGTGTCAGACCCCGCTGCCCCGCCCTTCCTCTTAAAGGGACACATTGGAGAAGTGACAAGTGTCACCTGGTGTCCATCGGATCAGGGAAAGGTGTGTTGAATTCTCGGTAATGGAGATCAAGGGCAGTTATAAATCTTTCAGTCAGAATTCTACTTCCCAAATTGACTGAATGTTAGTTTTCATCAGTCTTAAAGAAGTTGTCGAATACTACATATTTTCATGGTGCCAGTGTACTTCAGAAAAATCAGAGTACTCTCAATATGCACCCATTTTTGATTAGAGAGTCACAAGTAATTAATACTCTCAGGCTATAAATCACACATTTGATGCAATAATAATATTTTAATAATTTTCCCTCGCTCTTGATACTTAGCCTAATAAGTAGTAGTGATCATCCCTTTTTTTTTTGGGGGGGGGGGGGGAAAGCCTTCAACTAACAAAGTTTGAAATTTACTCCTGGGGCCTGTTTCTTAAAGGTCCCAAAAAGTTTTTGCACCCGGAAAGCAGTAGCAAAATCTCAAACCTTATGACTTCAAGCTGTTTTATGCACATATTCTTAATATGAACAGAGGTTCTCATCATACAAGAAGTTTCAGGCATATACACCTCTTTGTCTTTAAATACCAATTAACTAGAAATGGCTTTGCAGGCCCAAAAAGTTTCCGGGGCTTTTGAGAAACAGGTCCCTAGTACTGATGACAAAAAAAATAGCTTGTGTTTTGTCACTAATATGCCTAGTTTTCTTTTGGAGGTTGTAACATGCTCAGATGACAACAATTTCAGAATATGGTAAGTATCAAGTTCAATGAAAATACGTTCCTAGTCCAAAGTCTTCGGACACTTTGCAGTTTTGCCCAAATATGTTTTTTTTGTCCACCTCCCCCTCCCCACCCCCCAACACAATATTGATGTTGATTCATCTAAAGTAGACCCACTATACCAACATTGCTTTGGGGGGAGGGTGGTTCAGCAAATTGAATGACTTCCCACTTCAAAATAATGCGTCACCAGTTGGGATTTTGACAATTGTCCCAAAGACTTTTGGCCAGGATTGCAGTTACTACAAACATTAAATAGCAGAACTTAGGCCAGTGTGCCTCCCATTTGTAAGACTCTAATCCAATTGTACACGTAAGTTCAATTTTAATATTTGTAAATCATTTTTCTTATAGCTAGCTCACTCACTATCCATTTCTTTGCATTCAAAGGAGAATGGATTGTCAAGTACACAAGGGTGATAAATTTAATGTGATTGGTGAGAGTTACAGAGGAACTTCCCTGAAATCCAATTCCCCTCTTAATGGTAAGTTTCATTGATTGCCTATAAAGTCTGTTATATTTGGTGAAAGTGTCTAGCCATTAAGGTCAGTATTGCAGTGTATGTAAGAAAATATTGTCATTCACATGTAAAACACCATGAATAAACAACAAACATAACAGGTTTTATCAAAACATAAAAAATGATTCGCTGCTATAAAATCTTGTTGGAAGTACATGTGGTATTCAGATAAGCACATTGCTTGCTAGCAAGTAAAACCTAAAGTGTTATAACGTAAAATTCAATATTTAGGATGTACCATGATATTTTAAAAACCAAAAGACAAGTTTCATTGGTGGTCTCTGTTATTGAATAAATACCTCACTGAAAAGATAACACATGCCTATGGGTATCAATCTTTTTACCAAAATAGTGTGAAGACTGGTGCTTCTCCTTTCACTTGATTTATCAATGTCCATTCTATACTAAACGTCTATGCTTGAGTTAAGATTTCCTCACAGTTATGATTATGTTCCCTGCAGACAAGACAAGCCCATCGAGACATGATAGAACACTAAGTCGTTCTCCCTCGATAAGTCCTCATCCAAAGAGGATACTCTGGACTCCACCAACTAAAGTAATCACCAATCCACGATTAAACCAGATCTCTAGTCCTGTTGGCATGGTACCATCCAATCCTCAGAGCCCCCTTAACAAGACCCCACCAAAGATGCAAAGCCTTCAGTCATTGTCTCCAGTGGTTTCTGCCAGTCCAGCAAACTTACAAACAGGTTTCAATTTTATATACACTTTGGTTTGGTTTTATTGATCATCTCCGTTTCCTACTCACTAACTTATTTCTCCATTTGCCTCTAAAGGTTTACTAACTCAAGTGGCTCCTAACAAACTCTCACACCTTTCCCCTGCAAGTACTTCAGTTTCTCTTCCCCTCTCCCCCAGGGGTCAAGTGTCTGAAGCATCTAAACCCAGATCAGTAACTGATGCCAAGTTTCAAAGCCCAAAACAGTTGCTGACATCCTGGTTGAGAACAAATTCAAGAAAACGAACTCACAGTGATAGTGACAAAACTCCACAGATCAAGTCACTAGCATCTGAACCAAGCTCTGCATTAACAAACAAATTCAAGGGCACGGCACAAAATGTGGAACTGTCACTCGTATTGCCGAGTGATCAAACAGAAGAACATGGAATTAAAGAAACAAAGGAAAATGGTTTTAATGGACAGAAGAGCCCTTCAGTGTCTCCACTGAAGAAAAGACTGTGTCTCAACACTTCTTTAAATTTGTCTTCACGTGTTCAAGAGAGTAAGCATGCAAAACTTAATCTGAATCCAGGGAAAGAAAATTTAACTTGTGATAATAGTTATTGCCCTCCTGAAGAAGTCAAACAAGCTAAAACGAAAAGTGATGCAAAGTGTCACAAAGAAACTTCAATAACAACATCCAAACAGAAAATTACAACACAGTCTAGAAGTCAAGTTTCTACTCCAGCAAGAACCCAGAACTGGTTAACAAAGTGGAGCATTTATTGCAAAGCAAAGTACGGAGATAAAAACCGTTCACCAGCTGGAAATAAAGGTGAAAGCACTGCCACAGAGACTCTTACAACTGAGGATTCATCAGCTGATGACTTGCAGCCTCTTAATACACAGGTAAGCATTGAGTGTTCTTGTGCGCTTGTTATTTCAAAACAATAGGTGGACATTGAGTGAGTCAGGATAACACACAAGTGTAAACACCCAGTGCTATATTTTTTCTCTTGTAACCTAGAACACTATACAGTGGAATCCCAATTTCTCAAACCTCCAAATAACTCAAACCTGATCAAACCTATCAATTTCCCTTGGACCTCTTTCACTGTAATTTTACCCTGATACAGTTCAACCCCTATTGAACGGCAACCCTTGTGGTAATAGTGGCCACTTAATAGAGGTAAAAACAATAGAAAAGCCGCATCAAGACTTTGCTAACTGGTTACTTAGAGTGCCTATGAAGTAAAAAATCATTGCTGCTTATTTGAAAGGCTTTTCAAAGTAAAGAAGAATGGCGTTTTCCTTTTCGGAGTATTTTTTTCGTTTTAGAGATATTTACGTTTTTGAATTCTGCAAATGAGGAAAGTGATGATGTCTTAGGTGGTTCCACTAGAACAGTACAACACTCAATCAGCAATATCTCTAAAAATATAAAAGCAGTGTTCTTTAACCTTGGCACCAGAAATGTACATTACAAAAGAAACAAAATGACACACATCATGCCATTGCCATGACAACAGTTATGCCGCTGATCCTGTTTTAATTAAGACTAAAATTCCCAGATTTTATCTTAAACAAGGATCATCCACTCCCAACAATCTAATGGGGAGAGTTAAGACAATATGGGAACCGTGTGTGTTCCGAGCAAGACCCTCTGTCCCACTTCAAAAGGTTGCAAATGGGGATTTTTGATTTTTCACAGAAAGAGACTGGAGCCAAGAGTGTTGCCCTGGCAACAACATAATAGGTGTCATTCTGTTTCTTTCATGATGTACATTTCTGGTGCCAAATTTGAAGAATGCTGCTCCAATATTTCTGGAGATATTCTTGATTCAGTATGTTATTGTTTAAGTGGAACCATTTATGACGTCATCACTTTCCTCATTTGCATAATACAAAACGTGAATATTTCTGAAACAAAAAAAGATATTCCAAAAAGGAAAATGCCATTCTTCTTTACTTTGAAAAGTCTTTCAAATAAGCAGCAATTATTTTTTACTTCGTGGGCATTTTAGTAGGGGTGGCAGCTTAATAGGGGTTTGACTTGATCTCATACCTCCACTTTCTGGAATCAATTTTGATTTCCCTGAGAGGAAAGAATGTAAGTTGTGCATTTAACTCTTATTGTTTGTCTAATATTATTTTCTTGTATTGCTTTTGTTCATTCATGCTAGAAAGAGGACAACCCTGAGCCAGGACAAAGCATTTTGACTTACTTCAAACATGTCAGCCCTTCTTGAAATGCTGACATAATGACATTGAATTGTGCTTTACGATAAATAACTCATCTGTGTAGTTGTCTTCCACAAACAAGTGACAACTAATGAGAGCATACTATTTAAATATACATTTAAAGGCAAATATTACAGAAATAATTTTAAAATACAATTTATATAATGGTTATTGTTTAGAGGATATTTTTTAATGAGTTTATTTGCAAATGTGAATCAGACACAGATTTGTTTTGAACATTTCGCTGAACTGACTTCAACAAAATCTTGGTTAAAAACACATTTGTTCCAAGTCAAGCTGGAGTTTGTTCAAGAGGTTTGAAGTACAAAAATTCTTAAACTTGGTTGAATACTGGGCATTTTGGTTTTTGTTTATTGCAGAGCCATTGTGTTATTTTTTGCAAAGCTTGATGAGGGATTATTACCTTAAAACTGAAGCTTTCCATCCAAACCAATTACAGAAATATTGACTTAGAGTTAGAACCCAGAACCTCAGCTCGTTTCAGTCCACCTGTCTCAAACTTAGCCTTCCTTTTAAAATTTGTTTGATATAGAATGAAAATCAACATCATGTTCACCTCTTTCATATGAAAGGATTTACAAATTACCTTCACACTTATAATGACAACTAGTTATTTCTTAATCACAGTAAATATCTCTTAAATGTTCACCACATGGTGAGAACAGGTGCAAAAATCTTCACACTTGGCCTTTAGAGGAACGCAGATATGTTCAATACAACTCCTGTTAACAAGTTTAAGACAGTTCTAGAAAAGCAGGAGCAGGGAAAATTTTTCTAGAAATAAAAAGAATAAATAAGACTATGTGACAATATCTGTGACCACAGTACAATGAACATTTTCAGCTTTTATTGAATAGATGTAAGAACAGTGAAGAATGAATGTTTGACTGTTTACTTGTACAAACTTACAGTTTTTTACTTTTTACACTGGATTAATAAATCTATTCTAAGTAGAACCTGATCTCAATTCAGTATTCAAAGCAATACAAACATACAGGATCCACATGGAAAGTCTACTTCACCTTTAGTTTAGAACAGTCTACTTTTGTACACATTCAAATACTCCAGTTCACTGTGACAACTTATCTGTAGCATTCTAACCTATTCTAACTGGTACAAACCAGCAGGCCTGGTCAACTAATTTCCTTCCTCAGGCAAGTTTTCAATGACAAGCTGTAAAAAAAAACAATATAATACAGAAAGTAAGTCTTTTTAGAATTATTTAACAAACAACATCAAAAACTTACTTCCTGATGTTAAAGTTCAATCATATATCTTCTACCCCTACTGTATGACTAGAACATTGTGTTCATTAACATTCAGACTGAGTATTTTCAACTTATGGAGGTGGCAAAATTACTTTTGGGAGGCACCAAACACCTCTCAGAGGACTTGACTGAGAAAACAATAGAACAAACAACAGAAGTAAGAAATTCATGTCAAACTGGTAACTATATTATTCCCTTGAAATTATACCACAATTAAGTGACTTACATCCACATCAATGTCAGGTGCATCAAAGTCGAACACACGGGAGTAGAAATAAAATTCTCCATCCAAAGAGAATTTGATGTTCTTTGCTTGGCGAAAACCATGCTGTTCACCTAAGAGATAAAATAGTCAGTAGTATTCTGACATGAATGTGATTTGTATTTGCAACACAAACACGAGTGCAGGAGTCGATACAAGCACTAACAAGTGGAAACGTTCATGTTTGCATCACTGATGAAAATCAGGCCCGAATGTCTACGAGTGGCTTATATACTTGCCTTCAGGAAATACATTTAACTACAAATTTAGAACAGGAACACCTTACAGACATATCGTTTCATTTGTTAGGTGCTACACAAAAATTACAAGACTTCCTTTTTTAGCGATTTATTCATAATACAGGCCAGTTATGAAGTATATGAAAGGGGCACCTTTTTTCAATTAAAAGTATATGATTCAAGGGGTACCTTTTCTGTCAAAATGGTATATAAAAGGGTAAGGGGTTGGACCTCGGGGCAGAGCCTCCCCATGTAGAACTTTGTAGGGTACACCTCCTCCATGTCTACAATCAACAAGTTCCATAGTGTCTTTTGCAGCAGGCATCATCTGAAGTTGAACCAAACTCTCCTCTTCACAACGTTGCAATGCAATAGTTTCTTTCATCATACCCTTTTGGGCGAGCCTTAGGGGGGGGGCTGCTCCCTTACATGCCCTATATAGGTATGTGCGGCCCCGAAGGGTATGGTTTTTCAGCCATTTTGATCATAAATAGGGTATCGATTTTAGCCAATTTGATCATTAATAGGGTCTGATTTTTGCACTCTAGTCTTGAATTGGACATGTTTTTTTAGAAGAAGCTACTTTTTCATCATTATCGATAAGACCGATCCACAGAAGCCCTTCACAATGCCTTTGACAGCAGTCTGAACTACGGAACTAAGTATAAGGCAGGTCTGAAACAGGGTCTTGATTTAGGGTCAGGTCATAAATAGGCTATTGAAAATCACAGATTTTGGTCAAATAGGGTAAGGGTTTTGGGAAGCGGGCAGCACAACCCCACTCAATTTTTCTCGGAGTACCCCCCCAAGGGGGCCAGCCACTGATGACAATTAAACAATGTCTTTGTTATTGCCAGTGAGATAAATTACGCAGAACTAACAATTATTCTATTGTATCCATAGTCTAACAAATCTCTTAATGCTCCCATGACACATCACTTTAAGCAGTTGCAATGTTCTTTACCTTAAACCAAAATCTTACTGCTGAATGTGTTACCTTCAAATTCTTTGTATGCCACTGGATGTCCTTTCTTTTTGGCTTCCTCATACATCTTCAATGACTGGTCTGGAGGAACAACCTGACAGGGAATTGCCAAAGAAACTTCATTTTATACCGGCACTGGAAAAACCAAATTATTTTCCTCTTTTCTTAGTGGCTATGTACAGTTGGCCCTTGCTTATTTTGAATTCTCAGGGGAAACAAAAAAATGTTTGAAACAGTGGGAGTTTGAAAAGCCAATAGTAAATGACTGAAGGGCAAATCCAATGCAAATGGTTTTGAGTTTGAAGTACATGGGGATTCGAAAAAACCAAGTTCGAATAACCAGGGTCTAACTGTGTCTTGAAGGAGGATAAAGGCACATCTAGCAGTATTGGTAAACTGTAATCAACAACTTAAAGTAATATCCTAATAAAAACACCTTCAAATTGTAACTTTAAAGTAGCATTACAGAAAATTAATCTCCAACAATATGAGTTTCCCTATTTATAGAGTGGTTACTAGGTAACAAAGTATCTCTTCATGGTTCTATCCTGACTATTGTTGAACAACTTTGAAGAGTTCTTGACATAATAAGTAAGTATAAACATTGTAAGAAACTCTAAGAGGGTTGTCACAAATGGTGCATCCTGAAAAGTTCAGCCTAAATTTTTCAACTTCATCTTAAGTAATCAGTGTTTTCCGGTCTTAGCCATCCTATGGGGATTTATAACTAATAATTTGATTTAGCACCCTCCCTCCAATAAGCACCTTTGAATATTTTTATGTTAACAAGTGCTCTTATCGCATATTGGTGCCCCTATAGAAAATTAGTTCCTCTGATTGCTTAAATAACCTATCCAGTCCTTTTTCAGTTAAAGCATCTTCAGAGTAAATTGAGATGAGCCATCCATTACCATTTTTTAACTGAATGCTCATATCATCTGCATTAAAAAAACAATTAGTCTTCCTCTATTAGTATCTTGACTTCTTCTCAGGTCAGAAGTTGTAATAAATTTATCAAAGACAAATTAAAGCGTTGTTTGAAATGGAAAGTTTGGATTTCCTGCACACAGGTGCTATACAATGTATCAATTGAATCATTATGATATCACTTCTTTGATGTTAGTCTACCTTACTGAACAACTATTTCAAGGTTTCCTTTGATTTAATTTTTTATATATAAAATTTTATATAAAGCTTTAAAGTCAATCATTAAAGGGCAGTTAATGGAGGGTGACGCTATTTATGTACAGTCACTAGCTTACTATTATTAAACATAATGCAATAGAACTGCTACGCATTAGAACATTATATGTCTTTCTTGTCTAGTTTAAACATTCACAATAGCCTTGCACGCATGCATGTCACAACAACGTCTGGTTTAACTATATCATGCGTTTTGTATGGCTAGTCTTTTCAGTAGCCCTATTCTTGTTTCGTTCAAGGCTGCATGGGCTCTGTACTTTTCATGGTACACGATTTTATATTGGTCTAAACCCAGACATTTGTCTAGCTATGTAAGAGTCTTAGCTTGGACTTTAGCATCATTCACTCATTATATCACTACTAACTTTTAGTTAGCCCTTGAAATTGTAACTCCCACCCTTCCCTCCCTTTGGAGGTTTATTGTTGTTGTTCATTAATATAAGTAATAAACTGGCGTTCACCTCTCGTGACACGCTATCGGTTAAGTCTTGCAGCGACTTCCCCAAGCTTCGTTTTCGTTAATTTAGTGGCATTATTTAATGCTCTTTTATGCCTCTTCTTGTCCGATCCAGCACGTGCCGGCGGAGTAGGCTCATAGTGCTGGGGAGATAAGTAATGCTTGAGAACTGTCGACACTCTAGCACAATGCTGACCGGAAGTCAGCTTGTAGTGCTGTTTAGAGTTAGGCTTCTAGGATGCCTAAGCTTTTGGCCTCGCCGGCTTGTCTGATCCAGTGCAGAATTAACCGCTGGGGAGATAAATTTGGCATTTGGTCACCCAATGGAAGTTCGTCCGTCACGCTGATTGCGGAGCAGTGTTCCCCCCTTTACGCCATAGATCGTGTGCTTATTGCTTGTGATTGTCGGGGTATTTAAAGCATTACTCCCTAGGAACTGCAACATTAATTGTAAAATGACTGAATGTATCCTTCTAGGAAGGATGACAAACTCCTCACAAAATAATATTTACCTACCTTGTCTTCTGATCCCTGAAAGATACACAAAGCACAGTCAAGTTGCTCAGTGTAATGTATCGGTGACCTCTCCTCGTAAATTTTTTTATCCTCAGGATATGGACCAATCAGAGTATCCAGATAACGACTCTCAAACTTGTGAGTGTCCTTTGCTAGGGCCTCAAGGTCGGAGACTCCGTAGAAACTGGTACCTGCACTAAACACCTTATGGAACGTCAAAGCAGCTAATGCAGCAAAACCACCGGCAGAACCACCGTCGATCAGCAGCTTACCAGAATCAGCTTTGCCTTCATCAGCCAGGAACTGAGCCCCACTGCAACAGTCTTCAATGTCTGCAATGCCCCACCTGAAAAGCGTATGAATGTTGAAACTATGCAGATGCCCTAATGGATGGAACACTAGTCCATTGCAGGGTTACCCCCAAGCATGGATTCACTGGTACCCATCTAAACACCTGGGTGGAGAGAGGCACTGAGAGTAAAGAGTCTTGCCCAAGAACACAACACAATGTCCCCAATTAGGGCTCAAACCCGGACTTCTCAATCCAAAGTCTGGCACACTAACCACGAAGCCACAGCAGCTCCACAAACTTATCCTGTGTATGCAGGCATCTCTTTGCTCCTTTCTCTTATGCAAAGAAAGTCAATACTCAGGTGAAGAAGCCCTACAAGGATCCTTTCCTGATTGATTGTTACTTGTATTCAAACAATTATCTGTAATAAGCTGTGATGAAAAAAAAAAGGTAACCACCAAGCAGTGCAAAGTAGTTTTACTTCATTCAGTCCAATGATAATACTGATTATTACTGATCAAATTAAAATGTGTTCAGGGAACTGGTAAAGGATTTTCATTACTACTCCCTTAGTTGTTAAGACATGTAGCTATGTATTACAACAATTGTATACAACTAAAGCAGCTGGAATTCAAACCCATGACTTCCGCAGATACCAGTGTAGTGCCCTACCAACTGAGCTAACAAGCCAACTGGGAGCTGGTCATGTTGCGTGATCTTTCATATATTTATTCACTTGCATTACTCACTTAGTCTTGAGAGAATCTCGGTACTCTCTGCCATAACCTGTGCTGCCACGGTAGTTGACATCGAGCACAGCAACTCCCCGGGAAGTAAAGAACTGTTTTTTAAGGTCCAGGGTTGGTGAACAAGCACTTGTGGGGCCACCATGAACCTTGACTAACAGTGGAGGCTTCTCACCTTCTGGACCTTCATAATCTTTGTTCTGCAAATGAAAAATAATTAAATATTATATTATAAAATGTTCAAGGAGTTAAACACACTCTGATTGGTCAGTTCATTATTGTGTTGTAAAATACACACCTAATATCACTACCTAACTATATCATTATAATGCACAACAATTTATATGTAAGTAATGATTGTATTTCAGTTCACAACCATGACATAACAACAAACAAATGTGACTATAATTCCATCAGGATTTAGACACATGGTTGAATGGCTTAATTCACTTGTGAGAGAGGCCACAACTTCATTCTGCTGCATGTTAGGACAAAATGGATGCGTCTTCACTTTACTTAATTGCCCTCTTCATTTTTAAGCAATTCCTTGTTTCTTCTTAGATTTTATCGCATTGTATGTATTTTTACTTTTCTTTGTGTTACACCTATTTTTTTGTAAATTCAAGCAGTTGTTTTGAAAAGGATCTACTAGCAATATTGGACATCATGTTGCCAGCTAATGAAAAAGTCTCATAATCACAAAAAGTTGTGGAACAACCAATGTCAAACCATTAATTAGAATCATTAATTATTTAATGGTCTTTATTTAATAGGAAAAGAATACAATTCAATACGGCTAGTGACTTCAGAAAACAGGGTTAACTGTTAAGAGCTATGAGTCTAAGTTGGGTTTACTAGGTATTTAGGGCCTGTCTACAAGGAGGAAGGGATACCCTAGCAAGCAGGTTAACCCAGCTGGAGGGCAAAAGATAGCCTGGGTTTACAAGCAAAATTTCACAGGTAGGGTAACCCTACAACCTGGGACAACTTAATGCACAGTTACACTCAAATGGTCTGGAAACAAGTAGAAAGTTAATCCAGGTAGGCGGGTTAACCCTACTTAGGGTGTTTACAAGGGGAAAAGGTAACCCGCCTGCCAGGGTAACCCTAGCACACAGATAGGGTAACCTGCCTACCTGGGTAACCCTGGCTGCCTTGTGTGAGTGCTAGGGTAACTCGTTTGCTAGGGTAACCCGCTTGCTGGGGTAACCCTCTCTACTTGTAAACAGGCCCTTAGAGACTTAACTTTAATATGGCCATATAAGTTAGAAAGCATGTTAAATGAATCTGACTCATACATAAACACCAACATTCAGGGCCTACCTGAGGAGGGTAGTAATATCCATAAGCCTTAGCATCATCTGTTGTATCCCATGTTATCTCCTTAGGAATACTAAAGTAAGCAATATCTATATCAGTACTTTGAGTTGCACGTATGACAGCGGTTGTTCCAGATTTGACATCCACTTTTATGAGCTTTGTAAACATGCTTGGACTGCCAGCTACTACAAATACGCATTTCCCATTAGGAGAGTAGTGCATCTTGGAGAAAACCTTGTAATCCACATCTAGCTTAATTTTGCCTTGTTCGCCTGAAGGTTTCAGGCATGCAATGGTCTGCACAAAATAATGAAAAAAATAATTAATAAATAATGGTATAAACTGTAGTTATAATTGAATGAGTGCTAGGGATAAAGAACTTCAAAGCTACTATCGTTATTAAATTACAAGTAAACTTGATCATTCAGAAAATGATAGTTTTTATATGAGTAACTACCACTTAAAACCATTTAGCACTTCATAGCAAGTCTGATGTTTGTATGAACTTTTTGCCAAATGGAAAAATCTGGATTACCGGTACATATAAAAAGACTTTTAAGTGACTAATTGTCTTTGTGTGATTTTTTTAAGGATTTATTTTTCTGCCCCTGTTTTGATAAATCTAATTTCTTTTTGTTCTCTTCCAGAGTTTTCTAAAGTTTAAGGAGGCCTTGTAGTAGGTTTTATTTCTTGGCTGCCATCAAAATATCCATACCTGTTTCATAGAGGTTCTTTGGATTGAAACCCTCCCCCCTAGCCCACCCTAGCGTGCGTAGCAAGCATTCCCGTACGAAGAGCTTTTCTGTATTGTCGGCGCGTAAATTGGAGCAAGAGCGAAAACTCGACGAAGCAGGGAGTGGTGAGGCAAAGGAGGGAATGCTTGCCCGCAAACCCCTCAATTTTGAAAAACGACCACTGGTTTCCACAGTTGAGTTCACTTATTGATTGACAACTTTGTCACCCACGCGAAAATCATAATAGTGCAACATGTATCTACATACTCGTTTGGAGGACAATGAGTCAAATGTTCGGCTTAAGACCAGGTTTTCCACTGGTTTAACTCTAACCATTCATCAGCTTGACGGTCATTTCATTCTCTTGCTGCTACAAAGATATTTAACCGTTGAATTATAGAACAGGCTGGAAATTGGAAGCCTTTGTTTGAAAATTGTCAGCATGAGTAAATTCGCTTTTGCAGGGAAAACAACAACCAGTCGCCGGGTTCTAAAATTCTGTCTCACCTTATCTGGACATGAAAAACTACTCACGATCAGAAAAGGTTAGATGCGAGGTTGCCAAATAAGACTAGCAAAGATTGGTTCTCCTTTGATCTTTGTGCATGATCAATAATTAAAACAACAGCTGAAAGATTTTAAAAGCTTTCGCGAAATCCAGCAGGTAATACAGCCACCAAGTCTTAACCCTCTAAAGATGGTGTCTTCTGAGTAAATTTGAATACCATTCACCTCAAGACTACTATTATAAATCTTCGCTTGGGCTAGCACAATTTCATGAACCTTCCCCCATGGCATTGTGCAAGCAAGTCACACTCGAGTTATTCCTGAAATCAGTCAAGCGAATTTGATATACTTGTCAATCAAGATGGCCACGCTGCACCAATCAGAGGCCCCATTCGCTCGCAAACAGGTTTTTCAAAATCGAGGGGTTTGCAGGCAAGTGTTCCTTCCCTTGCCTCACCACCCTCTGCTTTGTCGATGTTTTGCTCTCGCTCTAATTTACGCGCCACCAGAATGCGGAAAAACTCTTCATACAGGAACGCTTGCTACACAGGCTAAGCCCACCCTATCCCACCCCACCCCACTGGAAATGCACATTTGGCTTCAAATATTCTTTCAAAAAATCTTTGGCTTTTAAACCAACCCACCCACTCTCCCCTCCCCCTCCCCCACATCCCACTTTTCCAATGACAATCCCTGGTATGTGCATGGTCATTATAACCTGGAACCACAAGATGAGCAAATTAAAATGATCCATTAAATGTAAAGTAATTTTATTGACTATTAAATACGACAAAGCTGAAGGATTATTCAACAGTCATTCATACCGAGCCATGAATAACCAATATGTCCCCATTGCCATTTGGGTTACATGAGTAAGGACTTCCTCCAAACGTCCACGCTGGTTGGCCAATCTCTTTGGACTGAGGGCACAAGCTGGTCTCTTTGTTGTCATCATCCAATTGATACAGATTCCACCAGTTTGTTTTGTCATTAATATAAAGCAGGTTGTCATCTGGAGACCACTTAGGAAGCATAACACTAATGCCTTCACCTCCTGACACCTAAAAAAAAAAATCACCACAAATCAGAGCTCAGTAAAAATGACTATAGCCTGACAATGTCTCTAGTGGTATACATCACCATAATTTACTCCAGAAAATGACAGCTAGGCAACAAACAAATGTTTTGTGTTTTAAATCTTAATAATAAATCCTATACTTACATACAATTTTCACTGACTGTCTAATGATAACAATGAGACGTTATAGTCCAGTCTAATCGAATCTCGTAATGAATGCTTGGCTGGAGTGAAAAGAATCCCAGTTTAAGAAGATGATGAAGATATATGATGGAAGGTGGAAAAGGAGCAGAAAAATAGACATTTTATTCCCATTGCCCCCATCCATGAGTATACATTGGTACCAACAACTTGATAGGGTTTCCTAACAAAAATAATGCTGGGGTTACCTTTGATGGACTTAATAGAAATTTCTTTTAACTATTCTCTACATACTATGGAAACTGAAGTTACAAACAGCTTGATCCAGCTTATACACTGTACTTGAAAACAAACTTATGATCAATATGATAATCAGTAAAAATATTGCTCCATAAAGATGCATGTTACCTTTCGTTTTGTTTCCTCCAACAATGAATGTCCATTTGGTGCAAACTCTGCCAGCCAGAGCTCTGTGCTATCCCATGGCTGCCAAAAGAACAAACAAGCACAATTGTACCATAGGTTATTAAGTAAGTCTTCATAATGTTATGGCCAGGAGAGGGGGAGAGGGTGAACTCCCATGAGCTGATATACAGGAGACTTCACTGAATGGCTATTTTGTCTTGTTTTGCCTCAAATATCTGGGTACATTTTTTCCCATGAGTTCAAGATTCAGACCCAATGCATTGGCCAGGCTATCATTAAGTTTCACCTGTTCTTCACACCTCTATCAAAGTTAATGCATTGAGGGTAAATTTTACTAACAGCAGGAAAGTTCACCCTCGACATAACAGGTTATGACCTTGAATGATAGCCCTCCACATGGATTTGTAGTTTCAGTTGTCCAACTGCATCAGGATTTCTCTCTTCAACATGCCAATTTATTGTCATCTGAGTTACTGTTTTGGAAAGTAACCACATCATTTATTTACAATCAGTATGTTAGGGCAAAGTTATATATTAAATTCCCAGGGGTATTATTAATAGCCAGGCAAGGGGCACATTAAACAGCTGCAAGGACAATTTTGTCTGCCTGGTTTGACTATGGCAGAAAGTTCTTATAAGAATAAGTTCCGTTCAAACAGTTTTGCCCGCCTGTAAAAACCAGTTGTCCTCCTGCTGAAAACATTAACAAAAACCCTAAATTCTTGTAATTATGTTTGTAAAAAAAAAAACATTTAAAGAACATGCAGACTCCCTTACCATGTTAGGGTGGTCCCATTGTACCCAAGCCAAAGTGCCATTCTTGGATACTCTTGGTGTTGAATAAAAGTTCGCTCCTGACACCTACCATAAAAGAAAAGAAAAATGTTTGAAACTTAAGCTGTAGGGATAAATAAAATAATATATTAAATATCTTCATTCACCACAATGGGGCTTACAAGTCCAGTGTTACAGCGGTTACGTCATGCTTCGACCATCTTGAAAAGTTAAGCCCTAACTTTTCAAGTTCATCATTTATAATCCATATTCACTAATCTTCTTCGTCCTGAACCATCCTTGTTCCCGTAGACCTGGGCCAACCATGCTTCAGGTCCACCCGACCACAATGTCTGTTCTGCTCTGATTATGCTGACACCTCGCTTGAAACTCTACTCTACTAATAGTTATTAAACAGGGGTCCAAAAAAAACTTGAATTCCAGCTTGCCCTTCTTAGTTTGCTCTTTTTTATAATTTAGCTGGCAGATGACTTGCCTGAAGCCCTTGCCCATCAGGCAAGTGAGAATGAAAAATTACTTGCCCACCAGGAAAATCTACTTGTCCTGGAAGACCAGGCGGCACTTTTTTCGAGCCCTGTAAAACCCTGACCCGTTCTGTGGATCTTTTGTAACATGGCACTCAAGCATACAACTTGCATGCATGGAAAGTTCAAAGTTTAACAAAGCAAGCAAAAAACAATACAGTAGCATAGGGCTGTCATTAAGGGTTGTAACCCATAACACCTGTTACAGCTAAGTATGCTTCATAAGCCCTTCATGTCAAGGGTGAATTTGATTACTGTTGATACAGTTCTAACCACAAAGCAACAAGTTTGTTACAGGTGTGTGAAGATCAAGGCAACAGGGGACACAAAACTTAATGACAGCCCTAATATAGTAGCAGGCAACCCACCAAAACAAACTGTTCCTTCTTTTTACGATTGATAGCAACAAGGGAGTTTTGAGCCTCAGTTGCTCCCTCACTGAGAACCTCGTGATCTTCTCGCACACACACAATAATGTGCTTTTTAAAAAGGGTACCATCTGCATATCTCCAATCTTTATCCTTCGGGGTCAAAGGAACTGGTGGAGTCCCTGACTTCTTGAGCTTCTGGCAGTACATCCTTTGATCTTTGAAGTTGGAAAAGTAGATACGGTACCTGTTTACAAAGAATGCACCCCCTCCATATTCATGGACAAGTGTTCGACTGTTGAAGTTGTCCGGAGTAAGAGTCTGGAACCCTTTTTCTCCCTCACTCCAACTGCATACAACATATCTTCCATCTTCCTCAGGTCGCATCTCAGACCAGAACACTTTATCTGAAAAAAAAAATTTTCAATTCATACTTAGAAGTCTTCACACCAGCTTGACTCTTAATTTGATAACAAAACATATGCACTAAATTACTCTGGTTCAAGAAGTTTTCAACTTTCATGGCACCCATGAATACAAATAAAGGCTGTTTTTGTTCTTGTTGTTACACTCATATATTCAAATACTACAGCTACAATGTACAAGTATACTGCTAACTAGACGATTGTAGGTGTCCAATAGTTTTAAGTGTAGCCACTGTCATAGAATTTTGTTCAAAGACATATAAAAAATTGTTTTCTTTACTTCAAATTCAACTGGATTCTGGTCTCACCTAGGGTGTTGATGATGAAATGTCAGTATTCCTGAGCATCTTTAAGGATGCATTGAAAGAAATAATAATAACAAAAGAAATGCTATTATTTTTTTCTCAAGCATCTAAGCGGGCCGGAATCCTAAATCCTCGAATTTGATTGGCTAATCATACTCACGTGAGCGGTCCAGCTTTTTATGATATGGCCCACGGGCCAGATTTTTTTCCCGCTGCCTAAATTTCGCTCCTCAAAGTTAGCAGTAATCGTCGATCTTTTGCCTTTTTTACACATCCATCGACAATTAGTCAACGCAAGTTTATCGCTGTTCACTTTAAGATGGCAAGGAAAGTCACTGTAAGTAAATTCAATTGAGTGTTTTGAAGTTGTGAGAGTTTGCTTGGTTGTTCGTGGCTTGGCACTGTAATGGCGCATAATCCTGTGTTTCCCTCGCCATAAAATCTGAGTCAATTCCAGTCAAGTTTACCTCTCTGATTGTTGCAATATTTAGGAGAATTTCTGTGGAATACAGTTAACAAATTTCCTCGCTTTCTGCTATTCAATTTACGGTAGAAAAGTCTGATTTTAAGTAATTTTAAAAGCAACGACTGACAGAAATTGGTTTTGTAGTAAAACTTCAAACTTCACACGAAATTTCACATTGCAAAAACAGTTTTGGAGAACTTAACTGGTGAAATGAATGCAACTAACATAAAGTAGTTCAAAAAATCTGTTCTTTAATACATCTTTATTTGTCCACTATCTGAGTTACTCACTCGTTGCGAAGAGTTTTTTACAAATTGTTAGTAGACCGCAGGAAAAAAAAATAAACTTGTTATTTGCTGGCTTAGGGTCAGTCCGTATAGTGAAAAACTGTGACCTCGGGCTTGAAAATGCTCCCTGCTCGGGCAGCAAATGTTTTCAAGACCTCAGTCATAGTTTTTCACCATACAGACCTCCCAGCCGGCAAATAACATATATAATTATATTTCTATTTTTAGGCTCAATTTCTGCCAGTCTCTTGAGTCCAGTCTACTAGCGTGGGCTCCTTTCCTTAACAGCAACTGGTAATTGAGCCTATTCTGTTTTACGTAATATCTTTTAGGGGTCAAATAAAGTTTGAACCACACCCAGACTGGTCTCCTTTAGGGGTTTAATTCGAATTTCCTGACAAGCTCCCCCAACCTTTTCATCTGGGAGTCCCCTCCAGGCAGCGACGGAGGGGCCTAGATCCCATTTCAGACAAAATTAAAAGTTCCTTTATTCACTGAAAATAGAAATATATAAATTTCACATTATTGTCATGAAAAGAAAGGGACATTTTGACATGAAATTTCAAAACTAATGAGATTTTGAAACTTCGTTTTGCAAAGCATGCTATATATATTTACACTGATAACAACTATCCCTAAAAAACACAGCACTACTATTTGATCAAAGCAACTCCCAGTGCCAGTGATCTATCCTAGATTCTTGATACCCGTTTTCAGGGCTGTAACCAGTAGCACCTGTTTACGGCTGAGTGCTATGCTTCAGGGGGCCTTGTTGTTATGGTTGAACTTGGCTGTGGTTGAAACAATTTACCCATAAAGTAACAAGTTTATTGCGGGTGTGGAGATCAAGGCTACAGGTGAATCAAAACTTAATGGCAGCCCTGGTCTTCCAGGAGCCCAACCACATTGTGCAAGACAAAACTTCACAGATATAATCGAAACGATTTTTTTCTGTACGATGCCGACATAAAATATATAAATTTGATAGAAGTTGGGAGATACGAGTCAACACAATACTTCAAAACTTATTCAAATCTGCAAATGCAACCAATGTAAATTTTCTAATTCTTACGCGAAGAAATCTTATCGCTCGCTTTCGCTTTCTGTCGCCCAGACATATAAGCCTAGCTAAGCTTAAGCTTGTTAACAGAAAGGTTTCTAATTAAATCAGAAAACAGCTCTTTCTGCACATGTTTTAGAAAAGGAAGGTGTTAAGATTTAAGCTTAATTTAGAAGAAGTCTAATTTTGGCGGTCACGTTACAAAATTTGAACTCCTTCCAAAATCAGACAGGCAGGTTCTTTTCATCATGCATGAGTTATCAAAGATCAAACTAGTTGGCTTCTTCGGCCCGCATAGAGCAAATTTGTTTGTTTGTTTGTTTGCTCGCCGAATTCTTGTTTACAAGTTTATTAAGCTCGCCTTCGCGAAAACTTTCTATGGAAGAAGAGTAGGCTTAATATGTTTCTCCTATATCAGACATTCAATCAATCCTTTGTCTGTAGCTTGCGCGCTAAATGTCCAAATTGTACTAAAATGCGCTCTAACCCACTTTTAACATACTTTTAAATAATAATCCTACCTTCTTGCAACGGATCTACGCTGACGTCCATCACAGAAATCGATTCCTTTATCACAACATCGCTTGTTATCGGGCTCCTCCAAGACCCGTACTCTGCAGTAGTTGCCGCCATGTTTTACAACAATGAATGGAAGGTCGAACCGTCTACCCTCCATGCAAATTTGGTCTGATCCCCCAAATTGTCACGAGAGCCTCAGGTGGCGAAAACTGATATACAATGAGGGCTTACGTCAACAGTTATTGCCCTCGCTATAACAGGGTGTCAGCTTGTCATTTGGAGACTGCCAAAAGAGAAGAAATGGCGTACATCGCTGGAGTTGAGCTTGGAGGAACTACATGCCTTGCTGCGATTGCCGAGTTAAGTCATCCGACAACGATGGTTGAATGTTTTGAGACCGATACAACCACGCCTCAGGAAACGCTTTCAAGCTTGTCAGAATACCTCAAAGAGAAGCTCGCCGGTCTAAAAATCGCCGCGTACTCGTCCATAGGAATCGCTTCATTTGGTCCTTTAGATCTGTGCAAGGAATCCAAAACCTTTGGTTACATCACAACGACCCCAAAAGAGGGTTGGAGAAATGTGGCCGACGTTGTCGGATTTTTTAAGCGCGAATTTGGCGAGTCCACTCCAATTGTATTCGAAACCGACTGCAACGCACCTGCCATTGCTGAAATGGCAAAAATTAAACAAGACCAGACCGATCCTCCGACAGTGGTTTACATCACTATAGGAACTGGCGTCGGCGTAGGAGCTGTAGTGCGCGGGGAACCCATTCACGGGCTTTTGCATCCGGAAGCTGGACACATGATAATACCACCCATGGCTGGGGACAGTTACCCCGGGGGCTGCACCTTCAAACACCGCTACTGTGTAGAGGGAATGGTGCATTCTAAAGCTATAGCAGATCGTGCAGGGGTAAGTCAAAGAGAGCTTCACACCCTCCCAGACAATCATGAAGTGTGGGAGAAGGCTGGGTACTACCTAGGGGCACTGTGCCTAAATATAACGTATGCTTTGTCCCCTCACGTGATCGTGTTGGGAGGTGGGATCATGAAACGTAAGGTACTGTATGGCATAGTCAGAAGATGGTTCAAGGATTTGCTCAAAGGATACCTGGATGCGGAGAAATTCAAGACAGATGAGGGATTGGCCAGCTACATCCGAGAGAGTATCTATGGTGATTCAGCTGGAATTGTAGGAGCATTAGAATTGGCAAGGCAAGCAGCCTGCAAGAAGTAATACAGCAATGGGATTTTCATGCACATCAAATACAATTTATCATCGTGTGAAATAAACTAGAAGAGGAAGGTCATTTTAACATCTTTGCAAAACAACAAATTCAATGTCCTTTTAAAATTGTAGATACTTTTATTTTTTTAATTGAAAATTATTCCAACAAAAAACCTGAAATCATTCTCACTGAAAACATAGCCACTCACTGCCCAAGTGATCAGATATGGGTGACAAGATTTAGCCTAGGTATATACACCCGGGTGTATACGTAGGAGATTGCACAATAGTGGTGAGAGAAATAAGTACATGTCGCTGAAGGGAAGAAAAAGAAAACAAAAGAAATGGCATTTGTCATGTCCTTATTTCTGATTAAGTGCTCAGCGTGTGCCAGCAGCTTTCTACTTCCACCCATACGGGTTGTGTTGTGCACTTTTATGCTTTATTTTGACATCCTTTCTCGAAACAGCTTTATATACTTAGATGAGGGAGGAGCCTGCCAGAAGTCTCAGGCAATCAAGACCATATTTTATTGGGAAGGTAGGGGTATGATATCTTTGCATACATGGCAAGTTTTGCGGACATTTTTCACAGTGAGATTACTCTTACCACTTCAACCAAATTGTAAATATTTCATCTAAAAATATGTGCATAATCTTCATATTATTATTGTGACAAGTGCCTGCAGGTGCATGTTCATTTCACTTTGGATCAAATCTGATTCACGCAAGATATTTGCTGTTCTTCTGTCTTTTTTCTCTTCAGTCTTTTTTTGTCAGTCAATAATACTATTGTAGGAAACCCTGGTGTGAGGTCCTTCTTGTCTGTTATCAGGCTGAATATTTAAAATGTATCAATATTCAACTTTCCAATAAAAATTCAATTGTTATGCTTCAGCTAATGTTTTCCTCTTTGTGAACACAAATAAAAAGATTTATTATTTAATAAGTTATGTCAAAATAAAAATAATGCAAATTATCAAGAAAAATTATTTCAACTGTACAAGCTTGTAAACTCATAACAACTTGATGTAGCAGTGACATGCCATTAATTTTATAAATTAAACTGTTCTCACTACTTGACTGTTCAAAGACGTCCATAATGTTTTTGCATCAAGGCATTGTGTTCACTGGGTGAATGAATCTCAAAAGCTCTTTGAGGACCACCACATGGATAAGTGGAGTTTAACAAGTCCATATGCAGCAGTCCTCATATAAGTTAAACTGTCGGTCTTTCAGCTTGTTGCCGTCTTGGATTTGTTATCATCTAAAAGGGCAGCTATCATACTGAAACAAAAAACAGTTAAAAATGCATTTAATAAAACAATTGCATCAAATTAGGATATTTAAGTTTCTATGATTCAAAAATTTATACAGATATTGTCAGAAACTATTCATGCCGGCTATTAAACAATTAAGGTGGCACACCAGAGGATGATGACTCTAGGAAACCATGATTTGAGGTAAGATGTGGGATTTTGGAGAGAGTTGAAAGAATAGGGGGTTGGGGGTTGTGGTTGCACAAAATAATTCAATCTATGGGTCAATAATTATTATAAAATTAATGTGATTTTGCAGGGTTTTGCAGTCAGAGTATTTTCTGGTCATTTTTCAGGGAGGAAAAGATACATAGTGCAAATTTTTAGAGCTGGCCATGAAGGTTTGGCAGGTCTACTTTTGCCCCATAAGGATTTGGTGGCAGGGGTTATTAAGTCATGCCTGCATCACCTATAAACCCAAATACTCTTGCAACCCTGGGGGATGATAAAAAATGTACTATGAGGTTTACTAGCCTTCTAGAATTATGCAATTAGATAGAGAGTTATTTCATTGTTCAAGAAAACAGCTGGAGGTAAAATTTCAGTATTTGCTGCCAGGAGAACAGCCTATTGCTTGGTAGTGTGAAAAAAACACCCATTATGTTTGTTGTCATGCTACCCACACATCAGCCAGTATCATAGTCATGTGACTTTTGTGATTTTTCAAAAGATGACACTTTGACATTTTTCTACCCATTTGTCAGTTTTCAATTTTTATTTTCTTTTGAATTTTTATACCCATTAAAGTATCCCGCATCAACCGGGGAGAACAGTTTATTGTGTTTTCTTCATTCTAAACATTTGATCATAGTCGTGTGTTGACCCACCTGCTACTAAAGCATTGGCACAACATATTGGCCAATTTGGTTAACGAATAATTTGGCCAACATCACCCATGTACTAGCAAATGCTAGTTATGCAAGAGCAAATTCAAAGACAAAACCTCACCTATAAAGATACAGGAAAAAGAAAACAAGATGAAATCCAAGCTTGATCATAGCTTCTTTAAGAAATGCCTTAAGTTCATGCCTGTTATGAATCTCTGCAGGGTCATACAAGCCAAGATTTCCAGCTGGTTTATTGACATACCTGTCAAACAGAAAGTTATCAGTTGAATGAAGTAATATTTTTTAACTTTTTTTAAACTCTTTTTTTAACTTAACAATAAACATGCTGAAAACAGTGTTCTCTTCAATTTAGATTCAAGGGCTGAATGGACAAGCCTCTAGGGAGGTCTTGGAACATGCTTTGCAGAAAAGTTTGGAATCAAGAGGTTCTGAAATGCTATTTTACGCAATCTCTTGGAGATGTTTCCTAAAAAAATCAATTTTGGAAAAGGTCATAATGTCAAGAATATTAAGGGACTACCTGAAAGCTTTTTTTCAATTTTTATCCGATATGTACACCACACCCTGACCCCATGCCCCTTCTCTAGCTACAGTCTTGACTGTCCTGAAACAAGGGCTGTCAAGGTGCAGTCACGTTCCAAAAACACCTGTGTTTTCCCCATATTACTCTTTACAACTTAGATGTATTATTTCATGAAAAGTTGGCGGTTCAGAAATTGACATAGCTTGTTTTTTTTAGCCGGCAGCCAGTTCTTAATGAGAACCCTGTGGAAAGGTAAGGTGATTCAAATCTTCAAGCCAAAAAATTGTTAGGCTTACCAGGCTGGTGCTTAACTTGGGTTTTATTCCCATTCAGTAACTGGGAGTATTTCTGGATGGAATGCTAGATAATAATTCATCCCTTATTACTTAAAATTTGTCAAAAACATTGAAAAAGATAAATATTGATGCTGATGGCTCAGGGATGTTAACAGTAACTTATGGTAAGAGGTTAATGAGATACAAAATGGCTGGAAAATATTGAAGATTTGATCATGGAAAGATGTTCACTCTGAATAAATTATTGTAAGGTCTTTTAACTGAGGAGAGGGATACTGTTCAATTTATGAGGTCTTACTAATGGGAACATGCCATAAAAGTTTCCAATAAATTCTATCTGACATCAACCTATGAACCCTTCCTTACAGGCAGGCCGATATGTTCAAAATAATGATAATTATTTAAGTGTCTACGACAGATACTATTGGCTTTATGTCGTGATATGGAAATCAAAAAATAAAATTGGATATCATTGTCTTTTTACTACGCAGCCATGTGAAAATGTGAAATTTCACTTCTAGTTGGGTCAGAAAATTTTTTGAACAAACATAGTCAAATAGAAACGAAAAAAATAAGTGAAATATATCATAAATTAAGCACTCAAACATAATTCCAATTTTGGTTCAAAATTGTAAACATCTATGAAAGGTAAGTAGACCTACATTCTTGTTTTGATGTCACAGCCAAACGAGTCCCAAGTCCTTGCCCCCAGCGGTTTCTGACACGACCGGAGGTGAAATTTAATGTTTTCAGATGGCTAAAATGCAGCGAAAAAACAACAATATCCCATTTTATTTTTCGGATTTCCATATCAAAATACCATGTAGCTTCCATAGAGCAAATAAACAAAATGTCTGTCATATACACTTTAAAGAAAACCAAATTAACCCACCTATAAACAAGCCACCCTAGCAGGGGAGCATTGAGCAGGAAAAATATCCACTGGAAATGAGCAAGTAGTAACACAGTTATAACTCCATGAGCGACCATTTCTGGAAGAATCCACTGAAAAAACAATCTATACATTATTGACACTTGAAGTAATAGGCTTTGCTACAGGCGCAATGAATTTGTACATTAACATAACTATTTATTACAAAAAAGTACATGACATTTCGGCCTCTTTCAAAGTAAAGCATTGCCTTCGTCTGCCTTTACATAAACCTCTTAAAAGATTCCAGTAAATAAATATTTCCACTCCGTGTGCGACAAATTAGTTTTAAAAACTCTTTTTGGGTGTGGTTTATTGAGACAGGGATACTGAAAACGCTTTCAATTGCAATCAGTTATGACAACTTACAGACCTGAAATAACGTGTGAACTTACCACGTTAAGCCTTCTACAGCACGTCGTAGCATTGATGTAGTCGCATTCTAGATCCGATAAGTTAATGATCTTGATTACATGCAGAGTCAAGGAATTTCGCAAAGTATTTCAACTCGAGAAACAAATTTTGATAAACTACGTTTTAAAATAAGATCAGTATATGTATGTATAACTGTTAAAATAAGTTCATCAGACTCAACAGACTCAGTGATACCGTTTTAAATAATACCGTTACTTATAGTACTAACAGGTGGTAAAGCTGTTGACTTGCTGGAGAGGAAACGCGGCCCATTAGGTCTCAGGGAACTAGGACAGTGATTTTTTCACTGATATTCCACGAAACATTCTATTCCTGACTTTCATTCAAAGGCTCTTCGAATTATTCACCTTTTGTACAACAATGTGACATAAAGGATACAAAATAAACTGAAAGAAAAAGAAGTGCGGCTCCATCGATGAGACCAAAGATGTACAACGCCGATTCCGACATTTTGAATTTTCTGGACCGAGGCCAAAGAGGAGAGAGTGAGAACGACAACAAAGAAACGAGGCTACATGGCTCTGTTGTTTCCCCAGTGGAGAGGAGAGTGGCTGAACCCCCGGGGCTGAACTTTATATTGTACATAGCTCTTGCGCCATTTAGGTGTTTTAATGAAATAATGTGACGGAGATATAAAAAAACCTGCAATCTTTATTATTTTGAACTAGTCTGGAGTGAACACTGAACACGAAAAACCAATTTGTAAATGAAAATTTCATAACATTTTATAGTTTCTTGTTACCCTACCCTGCAAAGTAAGATATTTGACTTTGTTGCCAACACAAAACTCAACGCTCCGCGGTCGTTACGAGCTCCATACTTCAATATGGCGTCGGGCCATGGAGGAGCCGTTACAAGAAATCACTGTTATACTGCCCCCAGACACCCCCGAACAGATAAACCAGCAACTATAAACGAAAGGGCAAACAGCTCTTTAGAAACTGAACCGCTAGAAGGTCTTGGATTGAGCACTTTGAACGAAGACAAACCACCATCTTCACGGAGACACAAGAGGCATCACCAAAGCCATAAACCCAAACTGTCAGTCAGGGACTCTTTATCGCAGTCTCTTCGCGAACTAGACGATGTCGACGAGGAACATTTCTACGATCATTTATTAGCCTTGAAGAATGAGCACAAAAAAACTCTAAAAGCCGTTGAAAAACTGTATTATTCGGAAAAAGACAGACAATACTCGGGATTTCAATTGGACTCAAGGACTAAAATTGCTGTGAGCGATTTTGACGAATCTAGTATCCCTAAACAGTTTCCTTTGCGTGATTATGATCCGTTTATAGAAACTACTGAGGACGAGGAAAAAGATGATACTCACATCCCAGTCAGACCAGAAGATCATATAAGGGACATGTCAGTGAGAAGTGAAAGAACAACAGAAGACAAGGAAAATGAAGGTAGGGAGACGTAAGCTTATATAAACCTTAGTTAGCTGATCCAAATGAAGTTCTAATTCCTGTATTTTCGTCTTCTAGGATAACCTCGTGCCCTGTTTCCTCTCTTCAGGGTTCACTGCAAGTAGTCCGTTTTTGTTCCTGAAATCCAGATGTGTGTGGGACTGAGTTTAGATTATGCAAATTAGGGAAAGAATTGAGGAGGGAACCAGGGGGTAATCCCTTGTAAGGGCTACATGTATATGGATATGTGCGGCCCCAAAGGGTATGCTTGTTTAGCCATTTTGGTCAGAAATAGGGTACCAATTTTTGCTGCTAGTCACTCATCGCATGATAGGAAACAAAACTCCTCACATGCTAGGAAGAGATAGAGACTGCCCTTAGTCTATCTTCAGTGAAAATTTATTCATCAGTTGGCAGCCAGTCCTGAGGGCCACCCTAGGAACCAAGGGAGACCTTTCCAAATGCCTAATCAAGTGTTGTCAAATAATCCTGAATATAGATCAGAGGAATTTGGAGGATTATCCCTCCCCCATAAAAGCAAAATGCTTATAGATTAGTTTTGAAAACATCAAGCCAAGAGATCTTTGTACTTGAAGCATGTATTGTGTCCAGTTTTTATCCCTTACCTGTGCTGGGGCCATGGATTCTTGTGAAGCAGCAGGGTTCTTGTTGATTGCTCTCATACATGAAACTGAAGGATATTACAATACATACAGATCAGCCATGTTCAGCCCCAGTGTTTGACCTGGGTAAAATAAAAGTGTTGTTTCCTCTTACACCTTTGAGTAAAAATTGTCTGACAAATCTCAGCAAATGCCTCTGAGCTCTAGCGTTTTGGTTTTGCACTCAAGCTTCAGCACACAAGCAAGTTTATGAATGATGTAGGAGGGCTTTTCCCTGCTTGTGCCCTCGCCCAAAAACAAGAGCCTGCTGAGCTCACAGGCTAAGTAAGACCTGAGAGGATGACCTCTGGGGTAAGGTACTGACTGATGCTTTATTTCAGACTGGTTTGAACTGTGGGTGGAAATAAGGCTTAGGGAAAAAAGTTTACGACAAATCTGAGGGGAAATTTTGACCCAAGTCTTGTAGGAAATTTGGGTAAAGATCCCCTCATGTGATAGTTTGTGTTAAAAATTTCAGCAACTATGTGAAACATGAATCATGTCAGCTCTAAATCTTGAAAAATACTACGATGCTGCACAAGTCTTAGTCCTGACCTCATCTTTGGGTTTACTTAGAAGGTGCAAAGAAAATAATTATATTGCAATTTACTTCTTGTGCAAGCTGATAATGGTGTGAAACAAGTTTTAAAAGTCACAAATGTTGTCTCATTCCTTGGTTACCTAGTTAGACTTCTGCAATTTTCATGGCAAAATTTTCTCTCAGCAACAGAAATCTTAATTCCTTTCATGGCGCTTAAAATTGTAAGATGTTTTAGTTGTCGTTATGCATATTATGATTTGTAACATGATGGGTAACAGTTGTCCTGTAATTGTTAGATAACCAACCAACAAGGTGCCTTTGATCTTGAAAACAATCAAGCTAAGTTTGTCTCTTGCTGTTGATTGCATCCAACACAATTTTGCCAAAGCCCTAATGTCCTAATGCTACCAGCTACTGAGATTACCCAACCCTCTTCTACGACATAGAGTGTAACTAAATTTAATTCAGGGTTAGCATCTAACTGTTTCTAAGGTTTCATTCATTTTTTTTCTGGGAGATTCTTCTCTAGAGGAACTGCAAGAATCACGTAGAAGATCATACAGTGATCCTATAGATGGGGAACACTGGGAAGACGATGACATTAACGTCATAAGGAAACGATCAGGAGATCGAAAAGTTCTGTACAAGGAGATGTACCCTCAGAGATCCTCTGCGCTAGATGTAGTAGAGGACATGTGGGAAGGTTTCTCTGTGTATGATTACCCCCCGGATGAGAGCCCTCCCCGTGAAAAACAGGAGAAAAAGAACGAATGGACTCCACAAATCACCATTCCTAAACCATTCACTATGACAGTAAGAGAGGCAAAGAGAAAGGCGAAGCATATGACAAGATCGCAAATGATTCTTCAGGAGGATTTGAAAAAGAAGAAGGAAAAGGAAGAGGCGGAGTTGCATAAAAAGTTTCGCGCACAACCTGTTCCTGCAACCACGTTTTTGCCGCTTTACGACGAAATCACGCGTCAAAACGAGCTCCGAAGATACCATGTGCGAGAGCTCAGCAAAGCGATTCTAAAATCAACTGAGAAGCCATTTAAATTTGTTAAAAGAGAGGAAGAGAAAAGGCAAATGCGTCGAACTAAATCCCTGAGTAATCTCGCAGATTTTGAGAACAAAACGGCGGAGAAAAAGGAGTTTAAAGCTAATCCATTTCCTGATCGTTTGTTCGATCTGACTCTGGCGGACAGGATGGCCGAAAAAGAGGAGTACAGAGCGATTCGAATGCGAATGCGATCGCAAGAAATGCTCGCTGCGTCCCGTCTCCCCCCTAACATGGAATCACGGGGGGAAGAGTACACGCTTGGTCATTTTAGGAGCAAATTGAATAAAGAAGGCAACAAGAACGCTTTTATGACAAAAGAGCACAAGTTTAAGCCGCAAATTAACCCTGATATACCCGAGTTTGATGCACTTCATAGGCAATTTGAAAAGGAGATGAGAAATAAGAAGACAGAAAAGGAACCTACAGTTGTCGAGCCTTTTAATCTGAGAACAGCGCGCGTGTCCGCTGAGAGGAAGTCGAGATGCTCGCGGTCTCAAGAGGTGCCGGATAGTGGTAGATTGTCCAGAGATCGCTCCGCCAGCCGGGAGAGGTCTTCCAGTGCCAGGCCGTACACTCCTCACGACACACTTCCATTTGGGTTAGTATAAATATCACAATGATTCAAGTTATGGCACTGCTAATGGAGGCAGCGTGGCCGAGTGGTTAGGGCGCCGGTTCAAGTCCCGCTCTGACCACTAAGCTAGAGTTGTTTCTCTGTAGACCCTAGTTCAGCTCCTCAGTCATGTCTGTAAGTAGTCAACTTGTCTGTCTCCCACCAGTTGGGATTCTTAAGCCTATTATGTTTAGTTGATATAACTGTTTCTTTTTGATTAAGTGGCATGCCTGTGAACTAGCTAGGTGTAGCTAAGCGCAATGACCACTATAAACGCCAACATTTGAACATTTTTTTGTACTGCTTCTACTAATCCCCCTGTCAAATAAACTCCTTCCTTTGAAGGTCAGTTTTTTTTCCATAGTAAGCGCGATTCACAGTATATTTTTCTCGATGTTGGTGTTCAGAGTGATATAACCAAATTTTAGTTTGTAGTTTAGGCAGAAGAGAAAACTGACATGAAATGACCTGTCCCTCCTTGAGAAGGAGAAGAGACAAAGCTAAATCGAATTAGTTGGTTTATTTTACTGTGGTGAGGTTGATTGCTGTTCGTACTGCAGAACTACAGAGTCAACGCGCCTGCGTGAGAGCACAGTCCGCAAGAGCCTGGAGCAGAGAACAGCTAGTGAGCAAGACGAGATCAAACAAGAACAACGAAGACGACGCCGTCAGAAGATGCTGAAACCTGAGGTGACAAGAAAAGTGATGGCAAATGATCACAGTGGAATGCTGAAAAAAGCGGCAAAGGAAAAAGTTCAAAATTTCAGGTAAGAAAGGAAAAGTCGCGTCTTGTCCATTGCCTGCAGGACATCCCGGACATTGCAGGACATTGCGTGTTTGATTTAAATTTGCTTGCGCGAAAAAGCAGTCATGGGTGACAGTGCCCCACCACAGTAGTCTAATGTCGCCCCACATGCTTTGTCTACATTCTGAAACTTCCGTTCATCGTAAGAAGATACCGGGAACCGATTGATACTTTTTTCATACATTCAACCCAATGAAAACTCTCCCAAGTTGTTAACTTTAGCCTGGTGGAGGCCCAATCCGTCGGGGGAGATGGGGGGATGGGGGTAGGATTTCGTGAGGAGGGCTATACTTAATTATTTCTTTTTGCATTTTGTTACCTCAGGGAAAGTGATCGAGCACGGAAAGAGGAATACAACCGAGAACTGAAAGAGATGCAAGAACGCATAAACAAACGACCACTACTGTTTGAACAGCAATCCCAGGTCACTGCAAGGCGAGCCGCAGAGCGCAAGTACGCGGATATCCTTCGCAGCGCAGGCGTAGATGAGGCACTCGTGCAGAACTTGGTTACCAAGGATGGGAAGATCGTAGATGCCGAGTCGGACGATGAGTTGGAAGAGACTGGGTCCCAGATGAATTATGGTGGCTCAAGACGGTCTTCAGGGACTGAATACAATAGAGACAGCCATGATGCGAATCTGCAGGAGAGTGGAAGTGATGTGGAAGAAGAAATTGACGAGGAAGATGAAGAAGAAATCTGAAGAAGTTGATGAAAAGGCCTGTGGCAATCGTTCAAAGCGTTCTGTTGCGGCATTCGGAGATCGACCCCGAGAAATCCACTGGGCTAACGAAGTCAACGAAGACAGTCCGACTGTCTCCCGAAGATTTCCGAAAGCAAACGCGATACGAACATTCGTGTATCTCAATTTCATCAAATTTATTTAAGTGTAATTATTGATTGGTTATCAAAAGAAACAACGTCTCGAGTTTTTATACACATAAAATAATAGTGCAAACAATATCGCGTGGAGATCTCTATTGAGCGAAAAAAACTACTACGGAAGTTTATTGACAATATTCTGATGTGGATAGGTAGCATTTGTAGCATTAAAAGTAGTGAACATTTTCCCTTGACGATCAATAAAACTTTAGGAACTATAGTAATACTTTGCGAAAGGAATGAAACTTTCTGTTCGATCTATATTTATTCATCATTGACCATCATTAGTCAGCTGATAAGCAATACTAAAGGGTTTATTTTAATATACAAGAACTGAAACCTACGAATCAAAATTTTATGGATTTGTTGCGACGTTACAGAATTCATTATTTCATGAATTGGATTCATGATTGATTTTCCTCTACGTTGCTAACCATTTGAAAGGAAGAACTGGTCGAGATGACCGTCGAATACTGGTAGCCGCTTTTCAAAAATCTTCAAAACGCCTAAAGATGGCGCTCACCTTCCATAATTCGGTTTTTGACCCTATTGCTATGCCTTAATGGGCCTCGTCTCCAAAGTCGATGGACCCTCTTAGTTGGTGGGGCCTTGACAAGAGGAGAGGAACACCCACAGACAAGGCCTTATAACAGCTCCTAAAAAAGGAGTAAAATTCTGAGCGAAAGAGGTATTCACGTTCAGTTGGAATGCTCACCGTAAACCAGTTTTAAACTTCCTGAAGGTCTGTAAGGAAGTATTTCAGCGTGAAATTAGTGAAACCTTTGTCCAGTATTGTTGCAAATAAAACTCCGCGTCTCCAGAGTTCTCCAGAGCTACCTCCTCGTACCAAGACAAGGTCCCGCCTCTGTCCTCTCCTCTGCCTCTCCTCTGCACCCTCATCTCTTTTAGAACGATCAGAGTACGACTTTTACAAATCAAACCTATAGCTCAAGTTTCCGATCATCGGCCTGTCACTAATCCGGTGTTAAAAGTCTCCTATTCAACTGGTCAGCAACAGGGAGGAGCGAGAGCTCTCGAAACGTAACTTGAATCTTGAAACCCAAGATTCGTACTTGTACTCTTCTTACTGTTGTGGTCTGTTGTGGTCTGTTGTATTTGTTGCCTGAAGTCCCGTTAGTTATTATAGTTATTAGCAGTTTGTTATACAAACAAGGCGAAAAAGTCAATGCTGCTTTGTGGACTCAGTGGTACCCTTTCGCCTTGTTTCAGTACACTTTATTTGAACACAGACCCAATTGCAATAATAGCTATTTGATAGAAGGGAGTTAAAAGAAACCACGACGGCGACGCCGAGGACAACGCCACTGAAAGCTGAATTTATATTCAACCTATGAATCAAATTATCTCAAAACGGTGTTAAATTCGGAAAATAAAAACAATACAATCAGTTGGCTGTCCTGCCGGGTTTACGTTATCCAGGATTGGTAGAATTTGCTCAATTTACGTTGTTGTTTTGCAGAGAACGGCAGTGAAATGTACCGAGACTTATGACGCACATGCTCGTTAAACCTTAAGCCCAGGCCAAACGATTGCAACATTTCGACGCAACCTATCGCAACATTAAATGTTGCGATATGTTGCGATCGTTTGGCCGGGGCTTGCAAATACTGGGCCAACAATGTTGCAATATGTTACGTTGAACTGTTGCGATCGTTTGGCCGGGGCTTTCCGTCTGTTTGGCGTTTTAAGTGAGGGCATCCCAGGGGCATTTGGGGAGCAAGGGAACTGATAAACAGACAACGGATATTTTTGGAATTAAACTGAGGGAACAAGGAATATCTCTACGGTCCTCTACTACTCTCTGAACGAGAACTTTGGCGGGAAATTTCAGGGAATAATGAAATTGGGGATCAAAAGAACATGCATCTTCTCCCCTTGGGAAGCCCTCTTTAAGTGACAATTAAGCTCCCTAATGATCTCCTGCACTTGCCAGTATTATGCACGGCCGATTGAACAGATCAACCTGAGAAATACATTGAGTTTTTTAATAACCCATAAACTGTCACCACTAGGAGGTACAAGAGTGGTTCTAAATTTAAAACCAGAATCAAAGTAGCCACTCTGGCAACAACGACAACAACAACAACAACAACAACAACAACAACTTTTATTTCATCCCGGAATTAGAAATAATTTATCGCAATATTATAGGTTAAAAGTAAAAATGATAGGGGTGCTGACTACCCTAAATAACCTAAGAGTTAAAAATGCCAGGCAGCCAGTTAAAAGAAAAGACATTTTACATGTTTAGGTCAGGGACACAAACAAACAAACAACCAAACATAGACACTTACGCAAAATACACAAAATAATAAAACCAATCAAAATCCATGAACCAATCAAAACTCGAAAGAAAAACATGTAACTCACCGCGCAGAGCACAGTTACGATTGGTTTTGGTTTTACTTAGAAAGTGGAGCAGCGCACCATGTTCATTCGGGGTCGAACAGTGATCGGTTTTGCGTCGCTACGCTTTACGATTGGCTTAAAAAACTCGCGCCACTTTTTCATCCAATCAGAAGTCTTAAAACCTAACCCAATTCAACTCGTTCGCATACGATTCCCGCACTTTAATTTGCTCCAGCTGCATCGCAAAGCCTAGTGGTAAAAACCAATGAAATGAAAAACATTATTAATTATGTGACTGCGGTAGATTCTCAAAGATAATCATTTTAATATGTTACCGAAATGCCAAAGTTACGAATTACTTCACATCAAACGGATAAATATTCCGGAATATGAGCTGCACGTGTAAAGCCTCTTTTCCATTAGGGTATGGTGTTTTGTGTGTGTGTGTGTGTTCGAACGATTCTAAATGCTGGTGTGTGTTAATCAGTTTGGAATTCACTAGCATTCTCTAGGTATACAATCATACAATGATACACTAAGGCGGCGGCGGCTTATATTAAGGAATCTTGTATTCTGTTTTTAACTGTCCTCAAATTCATTGGATTGACTTGTTCAATGTAATGTAATTTGGAATTTGTATTAAAGATTAAAGATTAAATATTAAAGATCAAGATCGAAAGCTATACTGAGTGCTGGAAGAAAACCCAATTTAAAGCCTATGGATTAGACTGGCCGAATATAAATACTGTATTTCCTACCATGTAAGTTTTGATTGTAGGTCCCGGTTGCGCTTTCTGTGAAACAGAAAATGGAAAGGAATTTCTCTTGATTCAGCGATTTTTAATGGTCGATTGCTCTTTCCGGAGGGTTCGATTCCTCCAAGAAAAATAAGTATTCTCCATTTTTAATTTTCTTCCTTTTGCAACACATTGTATACACGTTTGGTTTACCATACATTCAATTTCCACGCAAGATAGCCAGACCAATGAATGCGAACAATTTTTATAGTTTATCTAGTAATAAAATAATAATTTCATTCTAGACATCCAGTAGCGAGGAAACAGACCCTTATTTATAGATGGACTATTAGTTACCCGATCTGCTTCACTAGTTTCAAGCTCTTGTGGAATTGATCTTGACGTAAAGACTCCAAACAACAATTACATTAATTCAGCTGGAAGAAGCCTCTGACCTCTTTTGGACAATAATCTTGAGAAAATTTTTACCAACTACTGTTTCCAGGTTCAGTGTCAGTTTTAATCTGAGATCAGACGCGAAAAAAAAGAACGCCTCATTTTACAGTGTATCATTTTCAGGCTAACCACTCGTTTATTGGTCCTTATTAGAGATTTTGCGATAGATTAATGAAAGCTATGATACTCGGCATTCCTATTTTCACTCGCCATGAAGATTTTGTTATTTCATTTTGTGCTCAGAGTATGTTTCAGGTCACTATAGAATTACGGTATCCAATGAACCAATCATAGCGAGCGTACGTTCTATGCTGTTATTTTCAGTAAATTCTGTAATTATCACTTCGGCTCTTACCAACATGACAACCATTTCTTGTACCACAATTAGCATACAGAACCTGATACCATACTACTTATTTCCCTACTATTAACACTTTATGCAATTTTGGTTGTTATTAGATACTATTAAATATACTGGTAGTTTCAGGTATCGCACATCAGCCGAGTTTGGTACCACCGAAGCAAACGGCAAGACCGTATATTATTAAAACCTCGGGCATAACGCTTTCAGGCACGTCTACGTGACACTGTCAGTAATGTTTTCTCGTCCACCAATCAGAGTGCTTTAATTCTTGTTTCTATCACGTAGCAGATGTTACCAGAATACTACTTGCCATGCAAATTACACGTGAGCACATCGTGATGTCGTGATGTACCCATGATTCCCTCTTCCTAGTACAAAGACAACCTTCTTGTTTACTGTGTAAACACAACAAAAAAAGGTAGAAGTGAAACCCTTGACATCAATTCGGTTTCATGTTTTATTGCTTAGATTAAAAGTTAGATTATTAAGCGAGTTGGCCCAAATGCATTTAGTTTTTTTCGCGTAAACGAAATAAGCCCGGCGTTCATTGTACTCGTTATTCAATTATCGAAATGATGACGATTACAAACTCATTCATCCGGAACACATTTACAATCTGCTCTTCAGCTGGCGCAAAGCCAGCGCCTAGCGATTTCGCTTGGTCTTGAACTAAGACGATAATATCGAATAGAATCTTGCTACACAAAAGGATTAATATGATAAGATGTCTGTGAATTTTCGATGGCCCTTCAGCTGTCACGATGTGATTTGTGTTCAAATTGAACTGCCTAACGAAACTTTAAGGTTGTGCTCCTTTGCCTCCAGTCAAGGTCGCGCGAATTATGTTACTAGTTGCTAAGCATCAGGTAGAACTTGTTTGTTTGTCTTGGAAAGCAGTTGATACGTTTTGATAATGATCAACCATTGTTTCATTTCAGATTTCAACAGCTCTTCCCCCGTGCTCGTCCTTGACTTGCGCGAATTAAAAATTTATTACCGAAAATTATATTTCGGCAAATCGGATTCGTCGAAATGAAGATGATTTATTACTTTCTTTCCTTTCCACCGACATGTCACAATGCTTGACACCTGTAATGTACACTGTTCATCGAATCCACTTGCTCGCATCCCTGCGCGACACTATATTTGTGCTGGGAATATCCTCTGTCCAGATTGCTCGGGAAAACTGTGCAATGCTTATTATTTCAAGTTATGCAATACTGCTTGTCTGAAGAAGTGAAATTGTGTTACCGAAATGAAATATCGGAACATATTGTTCCAAGCAGTATAACACAGTACCATTAACCCCCTCCGGATTTCATATGAGATTCTTTATGCTAAAATCCGGCTATTTATGTGTTTTAACTTTTGCTAACCCGTCGTATGCCTCTTACTTGTTGAGTAAGAAAGAAAGTGCTGATTGTCTGTCCCGGAGTCCACTGTCCAAAATATTCCTTTGTGGTATTGTAATACGAGACATCACGATGAAGACTCCGCCTTTCCAAGACTCTCAAATGTCACAACGGACAACACGCACGTATCAAACAGGATTTTACCGGTTAATCTCGTATGAGCGACAATTGAATTGTAGTGTGACGTCACGATGTAAAGGTGTCACTTTGCAAACGGCATTCGCGAAACGAAACTCGAAGAAAACGTGTGTTCAGAAAATTTTGAATTAAACTCGTTCCTTCTGCCGTTCAATTTTTAAACCTGAGGTTTTTGTGGACGCTTTAGAGTGTAAAATTATTCATTGCAATAATGGAAACTAGAAGCTGTTTCGATTTCTGTTGCGAACTGTCATCGCTAATTGGTTTAGCAAAAGACGCTTCATGGTATAAACTTCTTGGAATAAACCTTTTGAGAATAAGAAGATTTTGAACGCGAAATCTGGAAGAGTCATGGTACTCAGCACAACATCTAGCGGAAAGAAAATTGAGAGGTCAAAGAAATATTGTCAAAATTGTAAACACGATTTATGGCTATTGAAGGCCGTGACCAACACGAATGCGATTTGCGTTATGGCGGCTCGAGAGCCAATCAAAGTCGAGGACGGTTGGGTGTGTGTCAGTTACAATTGCAACGGGTAAACACACAAACAAGCTGTCAATCACGCTTACGTCATTCTAAACAATCCGAAGATTCACGAGTGAATGCGATCATTCACGAGTTTGCGCACCTGTGCTCTGCAGAATCTTCGTGACAATATTCGGCGAAAGCGTTCCGTTCGTGACGTCAAAAGACGCGTGGTTCGCTTGAGGGCGAACAATAATGGCCGCGTTCGTGTGGTGAATGACGTTTTCGGCGGAATAGTGCACAGGCTCCATGAAAAACTTGACATTTGTAATTCTTATTGATCGAAGTTTCGAATAAGAAACTCCCGCCATTAGGGAATCATGGCGAACGCATCAAATGTTTTCCGGGTTGGAGGTGAGTGCGATCACACTAGAACTTCAGGGAATTTTTCACTGAAATACGTGAACTTCCCTCCTCGTAAAATTGTATCAGATGGCGCTTTTGTCCTTGAATTTTGAATGCTTCATGTCTTGTGTGTACCCCAACTAGGAAGTAATAGTATTTCTGTGATGAAAGTGAGAGATTTTTTTATGCGCGGACGATTGCGTTATTTTGCCCGTTTGCCGGGAGGATGAACAAAAGCTCCGTACGGTGTACGAGTGTTGTCGGGGACTTCACTGTTATCCTTCTTTACCAGAAAACCCGAGGGAAGTCTCGCGCAATTGGGTTCTTGTAACCGGCAAATTAAGGGCTGTATGGAAGAAATTGATTTCATTGGTGAGGGACGAAAGGAAAACCGAAAAACTTTTCGAATCGTCATTTCTTGTCTGTTGATTTCGTGCGCGCGGTTACCAGCTTAGCGGCTGTCTTGTGTCTTCGTGACCATGTGCGTTTTTTCCGTTGCTGAACGTGTTTTGGACGAAATTAGAGAGTTTTATACAACTTAACAGTGTTAACCAACTTTTCTTTATTCACAGATTACGTATATGTTGAAACCAACCCGGCGTTACCGTATCAAATACGAAGAATTGAGGAGTTGACTAAGGTAAAAATTTAAGGTGGCTCTGAGCCTATATTCATGAATATGTTAATTACGCGCGGACATGTGGAAATTAAGGAATCTTTGATCTTGTTCTTTTAGACTAGTAATGGACAAGTGGAGGCCAAAGTTCAGTGTTTCTATAGAAAGAGAGATTTATCATCAGCCCTTGCCATGCAGGCTGAAAAACATTTGTGTAAGTTAAGTTTAGTTAAATGTTGTACTTTGGGGACATCTGTTGCCTGGAAAGTACTCCCATATTTTTTGTAATTTTCATTGTAGCAAAATGTCTCTTTGTGTTAACCATGTTATCAAACAAGTTACTAATTAGATGCTGAAATTTTGGATAATTAAACTCATTTCCTTACTTTGTCATAATAATATGAAAAATGTCCTGTTCTCCAAGCAAAGCTCTTATTCTTAATTCATCATAATTACCTTTATGATCCACATCCAAGCATGTGAAAAGTTTTCCTGAAATGCACAGCTACGGTAAAATTCCAGATTTGATTGGTTTTCTGCAATTTAATTCATGCCCAGTTGAGTGGACTATTGAGGTCGTACATCACTGCACATGTAGTCAGGGCCATAGCTAGTAAAAGCAAACCAAGGCACTTGCCTCAGTCATCTTTTTCCTTTTTGTTGCTTGTAATCATCATAAACACCCTAAATACCTAGGAAGAGAATTTTACCATGCACTTTGCCTCAGTCATAATGTTTTCATGGATACTGCCTCAGTTTTTTTTCTGGCCATGGCCCTTGTAGTAGTTGAAATTCCTCTCAAGGGTTGTAACAAGTAAATGTTTAGTAGTGGATTCAAGCAAGGCGTTACATAAGAAGACAATGGAGGGAACTATGGACGGGAGGTTATTAGAGTTCCAAGTAGGAATTTAGTGTTATGTTATGTCATTGCATAGTAAATATTCCAAATTCCTTAAATTGATGACATGTAAACGCCCTTTCAGATCAAATGTCAAACGATAATCTCATATTTCAATGGAAGGGTACTAACTGTATTTCACATGCTGGAATAATCCCAGGCCAGTCTGTTAGTTAACAGGAATAGGAAGTATATCTGCTCTCTCATCAAGAGGAATGGTGAAATAGAGATTAAAATTGCAGCGTTCTTTTGAGAAGACTGTTTTAACATTCAGTCTGGGTTTTTAGCTATATTTGGTAAGCAGTAGGTAAAATGCAGACACTGAAAATAAAAACAGGTAAAATTGAACACTGAAAATAGAATTCTTGCTGGTAGCTGTTAGCAGCTGCAAGTACGACCTGTGACCAGTACTACTTGATTAAATTCTCTTTCTTTAAAGAAGCTATGTCACGGTTTACGCATCTTGAAAAGTTTTTTAAGTTCATCTTTTGTAATCTGTGTTAGTCTTCTCCTTCCCTGACCATGCTTGTTCCTTAATAGTTTATTATTATTATCTCTTTGGTGTTTTTCCTCCTTAGTTAACTAATATTCTCAGGTTTCCTTCAATCTGAAGGTAATTTTGTATGTGGCCAAAACAACTTGAAATACTGTCACTGAGCTCCTCTAATGTCTAATTTAAGCATTTTTAAGATTCCAGAATGCATGGATTTGATGGTTTTGTGTCTTGTTTCGAAGTTCTTGGTAGTGTGTGTTGGTAATATTTGTGCTTGATTCTATCTTTCCTACAGTGCAAGCTGAGGAAGATGCAGAAATTGAAATGGGGGATAGTGAAATGGAAGATGTGCTAAGACATCAGCTGAGTCACAGAGAAGTTTTCTTGTCTAGACAGTATGAAAACATTAATGCCAACACCATAAGGTACATCTAAATTAAAACATTGATAAACTCAAATTTCATCCAAAATCTTTAAATCATAAAGGCATTTTAACCCAAGCAGTCCCATACCTGATCAAAGTCTAATTTCTCAATACAGCATTGATAAAATTGTCAATACTGGTGAACTTGAAAAGAATGTCATTATCTATTTTACTGTGATTCAGGTTCCGCCATAATAGTTTTATATATATTTCAATGAGAAAGACACTTAAGTTACATACTTTTTGCTGTTGTGAATATTTTAATGTGAATTCAGAAATGAGAGACTGTAGAGATCTTTAATATGGTTTTCTTTTAGTACGACATGTAACCATGCACTTTAAGACCATGAATGTTAAAACCTCAGGTTAAACTAACAGCAAATTGTCCACTCCCTTAAAACGGTCAGGTCTAAATTCTGGCATACACTGCTTATGCAAATTTAGTGGTTTTGTTCAAATCACTAGTGGTCCATGTATATGTTGTGAGTCAAAAAACTGGACTCAGGTGTTACAGACAGCAAACAAGTCGATCATATGAGAAATTAATAATTTTTTGTTTTCATTTTTATACATGTACATATACTTATTGAAAAGAGTTTCTGTTAGGGTTTTATTTGACCAGTAAAAAAAAGCATGGTTTATATATTCAGCCGTAAAAATTTGAACAAAATGAACAAGAATTGGCAGGGGAAATGTTTCATTTAATAATAAGTACAGGAACCCCTCCACAGGGATTAAAATTTCATCGAACAATATCGAAATACATTTCTATAACTAATATGTACATATATTATACTCCAAAATAACATTGCATGCACAAAATACATTTTCCATTGCACAGATATTCCTCAATAGGCTAGCATCTCTATGTTTACATCTATATCTATGCATATTAATAATTAATATGGACTGGTTGGGTAATCAGCAAAGCATACTCACATAGGCTATGAACCACTTTTAAATCTCTCTTCCAAGAGAAATAATGGTGAAGCCCAGATTTAAAAAAGGTTGAAATATTGCGCTTGTCTTTGGTATGATTTAATATTATTTTGCAAGTGTAAAGAAGAGTGGATGATATAGACATGTGCATTGCAATTAATGCATATAGTATAATGCAAGTTACTTTTCGTGAAGTATGTCAATGACTGTTTCTGGAAAGTTTTTGTTTGGTCATGTGATATCCTGTCAGAAAAACTGGCAAGTTGTATGGTATACTTTGATTTTGTGAATATTGTGGGCTAAATATATGGGAGGAATTCAGTTTTTCATACTGTGCATTTTTGTGTTTTAGGGGAAAGTGTTTGGTGACACTTTACAATGAAGCAGAAGTGTTACCAAAATATTTAGAAAAGGAGGTGTGTTTGTGTGTTATTACATTCAGTACTTTTAGTTAAAATTGTCTACATCATTGAGGTCTGGATAATAGTATTGAGATTCAGCCATTAACTAATTTTTTGTGTTATCTTCCATTGTAAAATTGGGCAAAATCCTGAGTGATCACGTGCTCTATTATAGTGGTCATGTGTTCTATTATAGTGATTGAGGGTGATCAGGTGTCCTATTCCCCTTACAGGACTGGTTTCACTACTTTCTGGTTTATGATCCTCAACAAAAAACCTTGGTAGCAGACAGAGGAGAGATGGGAATTGGGACAGCATATCAAGCTCAAGTGCCTAAAACAGCAAGAAGAGGTAGAGGTCACTCAAAAAAACATTCCATTTGCTTGTGTACTTCAATTAGCTTTTTTAAGAAATCTTCGGCAAATGTGTTCTGAGGCGGGGATTGAGCGGGATGGAAAGAGCTTGTGAGAGATATAAGATACTGCCATGCATACTGTACAAGTAGCTGTGTCAGCAAAAACATGCCTGAAAAGTTCTTGAACCCAGCAGCAATTTGTTTCTCCCTAGAATTTGTTGTATTTCATAGTGTCTAGTTCCATGCATGCCTCTTGTATTCCTATTTAGTAAAATCCCCCTCTTTGACAATAAGTTCACAGGAATATCTTTCAAATTTATATATTAGTACAAGGGTTATTTCAGAAATTAACAGAACACATACGCGGATAGTTTTTTGGCCCAAATTATTGTTAATGTGAATGTTGTCTTGGTAAAAATAATAATTATTGTAGGGCTTCAAGATGATAGAGATCTTGTTAAGCTCACAAGAGTTATTTCAGTAGTTGACAGTACACACATATTTTTCACCTCAAATTATTTTTAATGCAAATGTTGTCTTGGTAAAAATACTTGTAGGACTTCAAGATGATAGAGATCTTGCTAAGCTGGAGACTTTGGTTTGGGATCCAAACAATCCTCTACAGGAACAACACGTTGACCAGTTTCTTGTGATTGCAAGGTACCATGAAATTCCAAGTTGTCTTGATTTGCATTTCAGTCCAACCATTTTTCTTTTGCTTTCATGGAAGTGACCTGGCTGGTTGCTTAATTGAAGTGCAATAGAACACCATTAGTCCAGTCACCAACGGACCACAAATATCTCCAGGGCCATATTGTTGGGGTGGCTGTATTTAAGGTGTTCTCATAATAAGAAAATGACTGACTGAGCTATTGTTCAGACCAGAATAAAGTGGCCATAACAACGAGGTGACTGTATTATTGGGGTGGCTGTAAGACAGGGTTCCACTGTAGTTTAAAACAGTGAGCTGGTTGTGTTTTTTTGAGAACCTCCAGATTGAATCTTGGTGAACATGGGCAGTCAAGGAGTAAACAGGGCTCACTTTTTTTTTTTTTTTACAAAACTGTTAATATGTATTTATTATTGATATTTTGGTAGTATAAATGCAGATGTTCATGTATTAGAGAATAAAACAGTGCTGACTAAGTCACTAAAAACAGACAAGTGTATTCATGTAAGCTTCTGTCTGAACTGACATGGAATGGATCATTCTGGTTGCCATAATTTATTCAATATCATTCCAAATACATACATCTAAAAATTGCTGCAGTCTAATGTTCACACTTTTGTTTCATTGGGAATTAGTTAGGCAGATATGTTTCTTTCTGAAGTCCATATGTTGAGTTGGTCAGGTGATGCTGTACCTACCTTCTAGTCCTATCAAACTTGAAAAACTGCTTGGTCATGATCAATATTGGTTCTTATTTGAATTGTAGATCTGTTGGTACATTTGCAAGGGCTCTGGATTGTAGCAGTTCGGTAAAGCAGCCCAGCTTGCACATGAGTGCTGCAGCAGCATCAAGGGACATTACATTGGTGAGTTTGTTAATTCATACCCTGCAGGTCTATAAATTAGTCTTAGTTCCAGGTTTTACTTGTTTGAGACATATTTCCATAATGCTCTAGGGGTATCATTGGGCAACCATGAGCTCAGTATTTTCTTAGAATATCTCCATGCATGTTAAATAGCCTGGATAAACATGGGGTCTCTCTTTCTTTAGTCAACTGTTTTATTTCTCGAGTGATGTCTGAGATATTCCACCCAAAAACATCCATGGAGATCTACATCTATAAAGAGATAGTTTGATGTCTTGGATAGTTGTTGGCTGTGGTTGCAAATGTAGTGAAAAATTTGAATCTGAGTAGCAACCATTCATTTATTCATGGATCTCTTTAGAAAAAAATTTAGGGCATATTACTGACATTACCTGAGCAGAGAAAGACTTGAGTGTGTGAAAAGGATTGAGTTACATGTATGTCATGTCATGCATGACTGATAGAAACCAACATAACATTTATTAGTAGAAATATTTCACTCAATAATAACTTGTTTACTGCTGAGGCTTATAAAATGTTCTTTAGCCAATGCTAAATATAGTATGCAAATACTAGTTACTAGAAGATTGTTATTGCATATTTTTGATGTTTTGAATTGCAAAGCTGACTGATAGTTTGATTTACATATTGCTTTTGTATTGCATTTCATTTCAAACTGGTTTTAGCTTGTCTGTATATTGCTAGTTTGTTGCTTGTACCTATAATTTGTTAGAAAATTCAGTTCACCATCTGTCTATTGGTGGTCAGTAATATCAATATTTCTGTTAACTGCTCAGGTATACCATAGTTGAAATGCACATAGTAATAATAATGGATGCTGAGCTAAATTGACACGTTTATGCATTTATTCTGCTTTGGAAAGTTCTAGAAGCATCCCTGCATAGATTTAACCTTATAGTACATGTACACTGTGTAGACAAATTAGTTTTTGAAATGGTGTGAGAAAAGTCTTGTTTTTTTAGTAAGCCTGAGATGGACATTTGTCCAGGTTGACAATTTCTTGCCTGCCATACCCTTGATCTAGAAGCTTCTCATATTTTAGGAGAAAACAAACCAAAAAACATTGACAATCAAAACCATAGTTTTCATTGCCTTTTTTTTTTAAATAATAATATTTAGACTTGAATATGTTGGCATAAACTGTAGCTCCTTAACCTGTACATGTATTCATATTGAACTAGTCTGAAATGTTAAGTTTAATTTTTCTTTGTTTTAGTCTCATGCAATGTGTGCTCTACATAACAATGGTTATAATGTGAGCAAGGCAATAGCTAGTCTAGTTCCTGCAGGGGGACCCATCCTGTGCCGTGATGAGATGGAGGAGTGGTCAGCAGGTCAGTCAATACTTCACATATTTTGCATACATGTGTGATTATAAATGAGTGTTTAATATTGTAATTTTTGAATTCATGGTATATGGTGCAATTTATAGTTCATAACATTTTGTCTATGATTTATCATAGGTGAGGCAAATCTGTTTGAAGAAGCCCTTCAGAAGTATGGAAAAGATTTTACTGACATTCAGAAAGACTTTGTGAGTAGTAATTTGTAGAGATCCTTCTTGGTTAATTTAATTGAACTAGCTCAGAATAAATCTCTATCTCACCAGCTTTGCATGCTGCTCCTGCCCTATTTTAGAAATTTTCCGTACTTCAAAACTTATTGAAAAGCTTGTGAGGTGAGATAAAAGTGTGAATATGATGGTGTGACCTAAGGGAAATTAACGCGATGTATGCTAAGGAAAACAAGTTATTAAACCTGTAGAATGTAAAAGAGAATGACAGATAATAAACAATTCATCTTAGAGAATTTTGCAAAATAGAGAGAATATTTATTGGTTACTTTTATGTAAACTGAATCTGGTCTAATTCTTGGAGTCTTTTTTTTTAGCTTCCATGGAAGAGTCTTTCAAGTATAGTGGAATATTATTACATGTGGAAAACCACAGACAGATATCTACAACAGGTTAGCTTTAAAATTAATGAGAAACACTCTACAAGGATTATTAATATTACTTAGTTTGTTGTCTAAATGTATTGTTATAAATGCTCTTAGATGACATTTGTACCTCATGAACATGACAACAAAATTTTAACATGGTATGTGGGTATGGTATTTTGACATACCATATATACTAACAAGGAACTATTTCAACAGGCTTTGGTATGTGTGCCATTTTTTTTCTCAGTCATGTAAATGGGCCTTTGGTTATTCAGTAGGTGTGGGTAAGAAAGGCACTGTAAACATGCTCACGCTAGTGGGACTAATTTTATAATTTTCTTAATGGTTTTGTTTTAATCTGTTTACAGAAACGACTGAAAGCAGTTTCAAAGGAATGTAATTTAACACAGATATACATACCTGGCCTGTAAGTGGTTAATTATGTATCATTTGAATTCTTTGCCAGGATTTTGTGGAGACTGGACAAATTCTGCTTCATCTTACAGTCAAATCCCCTTGACAAACACCTCCTATAAGTGGCCACCTCTCATATCTGCGTAGGTGGATCTCACAAACACACATGCTCATAATTTTTTCTTTACACAGATACATGTACCTCTCATAATTGGGCACATTTTTTGGAACACATTTTGTGGGATGTGAATGACTTCATATTACTGACCATTTGTTTCCATGGCACAGTCAATTAGATAAAGATGAGTTTTTTGGGTGACAAAAATCACATTTTCTGTTTCAGTGGTGGAAACACGACCCAGTCAGGGAAAAAGCAAACATCAACCATTATTTTGACTCCACCACCGGGTGTGGCAACCAATCTTTTTGGTGTGTCATGTGAAAGCTGTTACGGTAAGAACATGGCTTTAATTGATTTAATATCATTATTAAATACTGAATAACTCACTTGCATAGTGAACAATTATTGTTCCATGACTGTGCGTTGGATATGAGTTGGCTATAACCATCTCATTCATCTCATATTAAGTGTCCAACAAGCTTGAGTGGAATCATGTTTTATTTAAAAGGCCCCCAAAATGGGCAAAACTTTAAGTGCCCATAATGTCAATTTGTTTTTCACTCATCTAATTCTACATTTCACCTAATGAAGTTCTGCGAAAAAATTTTTTGATTTGGATAAAATGCAATTTTCTTACGAATTTTTACAAGTTCAAAATTCTATTTGCTTGCGGCCAACCCCTGCTGCTGATCACAAGAATAATGTGCTCAAAATGGCCACGTGACTGATGTCTGTGACGTAGGTTCAGGAACCTGCGATGAAGACTGATGTTCTTTTCTGGATCATTAATGTTGTTACAAAGAGTGGCAACGCACCTTTCTGGCATTTTCAACTAAATGGAGACAACTCTGAAGCAAAATGCCCACTTGTTTTCAAGTCAGATAAGTCACAACCCAAATCACGTGTCCCTGAACCTACGTCATGACTCACTTCAAACCGAGGAAGACTGCTGCAAATGGTGGACCAAAATGGCAGCAAATTTGAACGTCTTTAAAAAAATATTTAAAAACTTGCATTTTATGCAAATTGAAAATTTTTTTTCAAGAAAGTTAATTGGGTGTTATGAAGAATCAGATGAGAAAGCAAAAAAATTGACTTTATGGCCACTTTAACTAAAATAAAAACACCCTGAACAATCAGCATACTCTTGCCGTATTTGTAGAGCATGGTACAAAAGCCTTTTCAGTGATGCTCTATAGAGTGTATGTATGTATGCATGGTATAATGGCTCATAACCCATGATGGCTAAGCCAATGAAAACTCTCAAATTTCATCATCCAATGATCCAGTTTTTAACAATCACAATACAACACTGGACTTGTAACATTTGTGTTTGAACCACAGGAACATCATCCCAACAATGGTATCCCTGGGGAGTTCCAAATTCTCAGCACAAGTTCTGGCTTTGCACACTGTGCTGGATTTACTGGAAGAAATATGGTGGCTTGAAAAGACCAGGTATTTACATGGTGTTCCTGCTTACATTTATGCTGCATTGCCAAGGACTGTTGAATGCCTGATGTCCCTGTTTACGCAATGGGGTTGGATTGGCCATATGGAGAGAGAACCCTGTTTCCTTGCAGCTAGGACCACATCTGTTAAAAATGTTTGCTTGACAGTAACTTTTGATTTAAATTTATTTTAATCAGACGGATTATCTGGAAAGTCTCATGGCAGCCTGCAGCCAAGTTACACATGCAGAGTTTGTGGGAAGGTCTTCAACAGAGCAGGTTTGAATTTTATTTGTTCCTTCTGTAATGTAAATCAATGCGCTACAGGTTAACAGTCATTTAAAAATACATGTAGTGTACTCAAAACATCTGTGGATAACACACACTACAATGTTTGTTTAGTCAATGTCATTATAAATTATATTGATGGGTAACATCAGAGACCCTCAGTATGTGGATTATTGCAAGGTAGTCTTGGGGTAAATCCGAATGTTCTAATTGGTTCTTTCTTGCTCCGGATATTGCCATATGGACTATTTCCATGGAAACAGTTATATGTATAAGCTGTGTAAATTAACTTGCCCGGGGTCGTCTCTGTGTGGATCTGACTGCTTGGTCCATACTGCTATGACCTCAAGCCAATATTTCTTAGTATGGTCCTCTTGCTCAGTCAGTAAGAGGTTAATATTTGTAAATTCATGTGATGCAGATGTAGATATGAAGGGCTACATTTTCACAATACTCTGTAAACGATATGTATTCCTGATGCTACCCTGTGCTTATTACAACATTTTTGCGAGTTCTTGTACAAAAAAAAAATGTTTATTGTCTCTGAACAGAGCGCCTGTCCAGTCACATGGGAACACACAAGATGTACAAGTGTGGGGTGTCAAGGTGTGATAAGGTAACAATGTGACATTTCAAGTGTTCACTTGTAATAACAGCTGACAAAAAGTATTCACTTGACTCTGAAGATGACTTCCGCTCAGGTTGTCAAAACGTCAGTCATCAACAACAGCTCTTTTCAGAACTACCCTCACCCAGACAATCACACTATATGAACTACTGATACTCCTGGGTTCAAACCATTTACTAAATAAAAGCTGAATTGAATAGAAATTAATAATACCCTGCCTTTATTACACACCAGATGAATTAACAAATCAAGAAACAATTTATTGAAACTCAAAATGGGCTAATGAAGAGTATATCGATCAAATTTTCTGTCCTGTTCTTCCCACCACTGACAACAAATGTCAACTACTGGACAAAATGGTTGACCATGCAGAATTTGTGGCCTTGAAGCTACAAGTTTGGTGTTTTTACAGTGTATGACTGTAGAATGTTATTCTAAGTTTGTGCCATCTCAGGATCTCTAATGTACTTATAGACTACAACAAATATGACCGGCTACAAGAACAGTTTTGCCTGCCTAGTTTGACCTTCCAGCAAAAAGTTTTTCTAACAAAGAAGTTCAGTTCAAATAGTTTTGCCTGCCTGTAAAAACCAGTTGACCTTCTGCTGAAAATGTTAATGAAACCCTTGTAAATCAATAAATACAATATCATGTCCTTTTCTGAAGAAGAGAAAGGCAGCATGGCTGAGTGGTTTAGGGTGTTGATGTTCTAATCTGTGGGTCCCGGGTTCAAGGCCTCCACCCTGCCGCTAGCGGGATTTGTTTCTCGGTAGTCCTGAGTTCAAATCCTCGGTTGCGCTAGTTCTACAATACTCGCAATAAAGATACTATAAAGCTCGCCAAAATCCAATACAATCGGGGAAAACAACGTTCACGGTACCACTGTTTCAAAGACTTCAATGAGTTAGAGAGAACTGTAAGAAACTCAGCAAGTTTGCCAATTTTTAAGAAGTGTCTTTTTTCTGCTTTTTATAATTAATTTTTTTTTTTTTTTAATCTCTGTAGTGTATATGTTGTAAATATTTATTTATTTCGGTTTTAGCTCTAATTAATAGATTTTAATTGTATCATTATATAGTATATATCTAGTATTAGGACCTCTATGTAAACCACTTTTAGTGATGGAGCTTCCTAATAAAAGATTGTTACTACTAAATAGCCAACTGGTCTGCCTCCTGCCAGTTGGGATTTTTAACTATGTTATATTTATTTGAAATATTTGTTCCCTTGTTTCATGTTTACATTTTACAAAGGAATACGTAGAGCACAATTTGCAAAGTTGTGATGGTCTCTTCCTATTCATAACGATATGGGCTCAATTAATGTTTATGTACAGGTGTTTAATTCCCGTCCAAACCTCACGCGGCACCTGACAGCCGTGCATGGATACAGACCTCCCAGCCCACGTAAACTCAAGCCCAGGTCACCATTCTATATCAAATCCACTCCATTGACCAGACTAGCTCGGAGGCTCTGCCAGGATCTCTATAACAAAGTACATCACTGCCGAGTTCCTGGGGGCACGCTCAATATCCAAGAAATCAGATCGCAGTGTAAGTCTTTCATCTTACTTTCCCACCTTTATTGATCAATAATCAATTTGCTAAACTATACACTATACATTGCATGGCCCCAGAAGCTTACAGCTTTAATTATTACCATGGATAAATAAAGTTTATTGTATTTGTATTTGTACTTGTTATGTTATGGAACATAGAATAAAAAATTCTAGCTTTCAGCCACCTGTAACAACAACAACAGCAACAACTTTATTAATGTAAAATAGCTGAGGGTGAAACCCTGTACTAATTGAGAGCACCTAAAAGTGAAGATTAAGGAACTATTTACAGCAGTAAAAATTAAAATTAAGGATCTATTTACAACTGTTAAACATTAAAATAAAAAGTAGACATCTATATACACCATTTGTAACTTTCAGTCGATGAAGGTACAGCCCTCAGTGGGAACAGAATGAATTGTGTATTCATTTCTTTGTTTTTAGAAGCTGTATTCCCTCAGTTAAAAGTTCAACAGCACGTAATATTTAGCCAGACGATTTTGACAACTTTTGTAGATTTTTACTGTGTGTTTATACCCTGCTAATATTCTGCGTAATTTCAGTCTTGTTTACATTGCAAGACCATTATTAACCTCTTGTTAGTTCTTGTGTCCCGTCATTGCTGTCAAAATAAGAATACTGAATAACTGAATCTTCATTTTCAGGTCTGAAGAGACTTGAGACACCTGAAGCAGACGCCATCATCAAGGCCAAGAAACAAATGAAGAAGCGAAAAATTCATGATGCTGTGGACAAGATCAAAGCAAACCCACCCAAACCACACAAGCCCCCCAAACCCCCAAAACCAACCCTACTACCACTCCCCAAGGAACATTCACCGACTTCGCCGCCCCCACCCACCCCCACTGGTCACTCTATTACCTCGCCCTCCAGAAAAATGATTCCCCCGTCTAAGAGTTATGTACCTATCCAGCCGACCCCGCCCAAGGCAAGTGATTGGAAGTATGCCGCCATACCTTCAGCTAAACCTGTTGTCCAGAGTCAACAGGTGCCACAGGCGACCTCTAATCACATGATGGCTAGGAAGCGATCACATGACAGCGGCAGCTCAGTACAACAGAATGGAATTGACGGTAAGATATGAGCAGGCGTTAGTCTGTGTCAGTAGTTCTCTGCGTCGTCATGCATCCCCAAGAAGCATTGCGTGACAATCTTATAAAGTTTTTCTGAAATCTAACTCAAACTTTTTTTGTACATCGCGGTGTCATAATTTGTAACAGTCAATAAAGCATCTGGTCTGCAAATCCTGTTAGAACACCCAAAACGGACCAAAAACGTCCTCCCTGGTGGCTATTGTCTTGCTTTGTGATTCGTTCATTGGCCAAGTGGAACAAAGTAACATTCCTTAGTTTTACATTGATGATTTATCCATTGGTCCTCGTCTGTCAGTCTAATCATGTCTGCTGTCTGTGTCCCTGTCTACAGGTCCGTCACCAAAACGACTAAGTGCAACTTCACCTTTAGGAAAAAAGGGCTGCGAGTGCACCTACTGCGGAAAGATCCTTCATAACCAAGGTGAGCAAATCCTCTCGTTACTCCCGTTTTTCTAGTAACTTATCAAACACGAAAGACCGTGTTTGACCTCATTTCCAAACGCCGAGAAGAGAGTTAAAAATACGACGTGCAGCGGAGTATTTTTGACGAACGTCGAGGTGTTTAGAAATGTGGTTAAATACTGTCTTGAGTGTTTGATATATCTTCTCAGTCCAAACTAAAACTGAGGAAAAAATTGAGAAATAAAATCCCAAAAATCTGTGCTAATTAAGATCAGATATTCAAACACCATCACGGTTATGATTTCCTTTGTTTAAACTTGATGAATTATGAATGAGTTTGAGAATTAACCAAATAGCAGTCTCCCTGACTGTTAGAAAGGAATTTCATTAAATCAGTACTGACTTGTTTTTTTGTTTTGTAATTTTTCCAGCGAGTCTGACTCACCACGAACAAACGATGCATGCGTCCACAGAGCCACCTAAACAGCGGTCGTATCCTGCATACTGTGACGTCAGTCCCGCTATAGGTCCCGGATCGACCAAGATCGTGCCGTATGCGCAGCACTCGGTGACGTCATACATTAATGGGCAGCTTCATTTAGAGCGAGCCATGAACAGTGTGCCAAATTACGCGGGGGTCCCTCCAGGGGCTGCAACCAAGCCTTACCTGCTTCCTAAGCCAGCACCGCCCCCGGCACCGGCGGTCAAAGGAAATCCCGAGGGAGGGCTGATTGTGAATTCAGTGGCCGCTCCAGTGCCTAACAGGGTGATAGTGGGTCCGAACACCAAGCCTGTTGTTAACAGTAAGCCCAGTCAGGTTATCAAGTCTGTTGGGTCCAAGACTCAAGTCAATCCACAATTCATTGATCCACCCGAGGAGTTCCAGTTCCTGTCAAACAAACGCTCAAGGTAACATATCACCAAGCATGTAATCTTAGAGTACTCGCTCACTAACGCACCTGTCCCATACTCGCCTGCTCACTCATCCCTCCCATATTCGCTTACTCACTCACCCATCCCAACGCCTAATCCCCATACAGTGGAACACCATCTTACGGGCACCTCGTTAATACGGTTCCTCGTAGTCGTTATTACGGTCACTTTGTTCTGGCCTGACCAAAAGCTCAGTCAGTCATTTTCTTATTTAGAGAACCCCTTTAAGACGGCCACCCTGCAAATTCGGCCAGATTTCTGTGGCGCTTCGGAGAAAGGAGTAACGGCGTTCCATTGTGTTTGGAACGGAACAAACTGTATCTTAACTGTAGTAACATTGAAATAAAACCTCTTCTTTTTACGCAAAGCATTTAGCAATGAGGTGCTCTTCTCTTTTATCCCCGCCACAAACAAAACTAACATTTGATCGCAATCTACCCGCAAAGCAGACAGAAAGCAGTAGCAAGAGAACGCGACAATACTTTCTAATGGCTGGTTTTTAATCGACCCTTAATCATGGGTGTTAGATCATAAAAGGGAAACGCCAAATGTATGGCGAAAGGGGCACTTCCGAGTTGCCTTTTGCCTCTGTTTCAAACCGAGTCTTCGTGCAAAACCATTCTTATGGAAATGGTACCGCCTTCAGATTCATTTTCATGCAAATCAAACGCATTTTTATGTGAAATGTTTTGCTTGAGGACTCGTTATGAATCAGAGGCACAAGGTAACTCGGAAATGGCCCATTGCGTTTTATCTCTCTGGCTTTCAAACATCGTACCTCTGAAGAGAAAATTAACATCCTGTATAAAGTACTTGTACAGTACAGCACTGATGCATCACGGTACTCTCTGCGGATTGAACGCTTTTTTGTGTTTTTCAATCGTTTCACATTGAACAGAAATCATATAGGTGCAATTGAAGGGGTGTGTGAAAAAAAAAAGACCCAAGTGACTTTTGATCTCGTGTCAAATTCTCCTTTGTTCCTAGAAGGAAGTGAAAAGCAATTTGCTAGAAGAATCTTGCAGTCTATTAGATGTCACTTAAGGCTTTTTCCATGCTTCCCTTCAATATACTTAGTATTTTATATATTTAATATGTAAGAAAGGATATTTCCGTCCAATTCACCCTGTACTCCATAACTGATGAAAGGATTTTGTGAGGTCATTGTACTTATCATCCCGTTGAACCGTTTTTCACAGGAAAGCTCGCCGAGCTTTGTCAGTGGACGTGCAAAGAAGAGTGGCCAGGAAACCGTGGAAAGAAGTCAAATGTAGCGTCAATCTGCGTGCTCTTATCTACGCTATGCCAGTCCGTCAGGAAAATGAAACAGTGGAAGCAATAGTTATTGACGACGACTAACACGTTATTCATGAAGTCATATTGCGGTCAGCGGTTACTGCGTTTTTCTGGGTACTAGCGCCGTGAAAACCACAAGGATGCGACAAGTGCGAATCACATGATCGAATAACTGAATCACGTGCTTTATCTTTTGACACGAAGTGACTACAAGGATTGCATGGTGATAGTATGATAAATGTGATCGAGATGCTGTGATCACATGATGCATCCATAGACGCACGTGATGTAAGCTACTTAAATCACGCGACGATCACGCGGTGAAACCGACTTCAAAGATCACGTGATAAGTAAGAAGATTTAAGTGAAACTTTGTTTACAGTGCCGGTGTGAAGACTATTTCAATTTTCCTGGTGGACTATAACAAAGGGAAAAACTACGGGCTCCCTGTAAACAGACCAGAGGTTGCTATTTCCATTCGTAAGGATCAAGTCTGTTTATCTTGGAGTTGTGGTGTTGTAGAAATTCTTTTCACTTGACTTGAAAGATTGTTTTCGTTGACCTTGTGGGTTTTGCTTACCGTGGAATGGTCTTGTTTTCTCAGGCGTTTAGTAACTGTATAAAGAGCATTAACAAAGAAGTATATATAATTCATATCTGCGCGGGAAGACCTTAAAGTGTTTTGCAAACATTGTATAATAATTACGAGTTATTCCTTTTATAACGAGAGAGCTATCTATTGTATCAGATTTTTATTTTAAAGTACTTTGTCTGTCAGTGTTATGAAATGTATGTAATTATTTATTTGGTCTTTGGCAAGACCGTAAGTGCCTTTAGACGGTCTTTAAGCTGAACTGCAGTTTTGGCTTTTGTGTTGCCATGAAAACAACAGGCTCCATTTGTGTTCTGCCACTGACTTACCGCAAGGGAAATTTTTGTTATGCGAATTCAGCAACGAATTGCATTTACCTTTGGTGCCTAAAAAACCTTGCTTTTCCGAACTTGGGTTTCCAGGCAATTATCACTCGCTGACTTCGGAAAGAGCCTAAAAGCGTTCGGCATTTCTCGGCAGCTCATCGTAATACGAAGGATATCATTGGATAGACAGAGTCACGTGGATTTTTCAACTGTAACAAACTGTAACTGATATTCTAAGAAGACTGCTGCTGGAAAACATTCGAGTAAACAAAATAAATTGTATATAGTTATTAGAGAGTATAGCGGTTATTTGCGTAAGGAGTTGAAACTTCGAATAGTGTGTTTTATCGTCACTTACTGAGGATTTTGCGTGAATGAACAAATGTAATACAATAACACGGCTCAGCTTTCTTTGAATATGATCCCGGACATTTCATGACGACCCAAATAAGGGTCGTGACGGGTCCGGTGAAGAAATGCTGTTCGGCAGTTAGCATTGTGGGATTTAAGTGTGAGTTTTTCAGGCGCCAGGATAATCCTGAGTTACTGCAAAACGTTCGGGAAAGGATGTCCTCCGTTAATCGCCAAGAAGCGCCCGTGAAACGTGTGCGTGAAAACGAAGAAAGGATTCCTCTGGTCCCGACATACCACCCCCTGAGTTCGCGCGTTAAGCACATTTTGGTCAACAACTTTAACATCCCGACGAGAGACATTGCGATTGCAGCAAATCTTCCCAGCTCCACCTGTAGTTGCACATTGACGCGATTGCAGCCTGAGATATCCTGGTATCCACCTCTAACAGGTCTCAGGCAGAGGTACCGGGAACTTTCTCATGCCAACATCTCCGCTGCCGCCCTTGCCTATACACAACGTCCAACGACCATGTACATGGACCCAAGTGGTCAACCACTATCCGCGAACGCTTTATGTGTAAATCAAAGAACGTTGTGTACTGCATCTCGTGCCGTGGATGCCCCATCAGTGAGACGGGTCGTACTCTACGCGAACGTTTCTGCGAACATCTTCGGAGCGTTCAAAAGAACTCTTGTGGTTTCACGGTCCCAGAGCACTTAAACTCTCCCAGGCACTGTCTATCAGACATCGCTGTAAGAGGTCTAAGGAAGTGCACTGGCTTTAGTTTGGCACTATGCAACCAGAGAGCCTAAATAATGTTTTCAATTTCTCGTAAACGGGGCGCGCGCGTCTGGTCTCTGCGTGCTTAGCCTCCGTTTAACAAATTGACGTTACTTTTTAATGCGTCTGTACTCTTATTGATGACAAATTGCGTCATAACATTGTCAAAGTGGCTGTGGAACCACGAGCCGCAGGCGAGTGGTTTCGCAGTAAACTTTGACAATGTTTATGACGAAATTTATCTTCAATAAGAGGACAGACGCATCAAAAACTGACGCCAATTTGTTTTTTAACCAGACCCCAAAATGGTCAAATACCGGGAATAAATGAGGGAAAAGACGCCGTAAACTTGCCGTAAACAAAAATAAGTGAATTTTATTCAAAATGACGCGAACATTGTCAATTTTGATTGGCTACTTAAAAAAGTCCACAAAATCTCATCTCATTGACGGCTTAAAGTTGAACTTGACAGTTATTGTAAAAACGTTACTTTCAAATGAACATCCGCGCGCGCCAACCGAACAGGTTTCACACTGAAGAGGGGCTATGCCCGAAACGTTTTTGATTTTTCACAAGATGACACTAGCACTTTGACACATTTTTCAACGTTATCAGTTTTCAATTCTTTTGTCTCAGTATTATGCTTCAAATAATGTCGGCGTAAGGTGAAAATCCCTAATACAGAGTTACACCTCACAAAATACTTCAATTACAAGCACACCACAGTACAACCATAGGGACAAGCAAAAGTGCCCATGTTATGCAGAGCTATTATTTAACGAGGCTTGCTAGGGGAGGGGAAGACGGGGAGATGCGTTCCTTCTTAGTTAAACCTGGGGACGAGGCTGCATTTCCTCCTTATTCAAAGCTATTCAATCAACATGGAGGATAGTCCACGCATTCCCTCGATCGTAAAACTCAATGTGGGCGGTCACCACTTCACAGCAAGCGTTCAAACGCTAACCAAAGATCCAAAGTCGATGCTGGCAGCCATGTTTTCAGGGAAGTTTGAGATGAAACCTTATGAAGACGACGCGTTCTTTATCGACCGAGATGGAACTCATTTCCGGTTTATACTGAATTATCTTCGCACTGGAAAATTAACTTTGCCTGAAGGAGCAACATTCCTGAAGGAACTGCAGGAAGAAGCTGAATTTTATCAGATCCAGGGAATGCTGATGGAGTTGAAGAGTCTTACCAGCACGAGCACGACCCCGAGCACGAGCACAACCGTAAAACTCAACGTTGGCGGAGAGTTCTTCACAACGGATCGTCAAACGCTGACCAGAGATCCATCCTCAGTCCTGGCAGCCATGTTTTCAACCGGGCCCCATCGTGATCCATTTTTCGACCCTATGGATTATGGGGTGAAACCACAACCATCTGACGACGGTTCGTTCTTCATTGACCGAGACGGAAAACACTTTAGGATTGTCCTCAATTATCTTCGCAATAAAGAGTTGATTTTACCAGAAGATGCAAGTGATACCTTCCTCAAAGAGCTTGAAGCAGAAGCTAAGTTTTACAAGATACGGGGAATGAGAAATGAATTAGAAGAGATTTTGGAAAATCGAAGGCGAAAAGCCAGAGCTAAGTTCTTTTAAGTTTTTTAGAGTAGCAGATATATATCTGAAAGCAACGGACTTTGACATTTTTAGTTTCACGCCGTCAGGTTTCTTGCGAGCGCTAAAAGGGCAAGCTACCTAGGAAATTGTCAATTAGAAAACGCCGTTTCCAGCGTTTCTAGGACCCAAGAATCAGTTTCCTAGGCAAGACTGGAGTTCACTTGAATTCTCTTGAAAAGGTAGATTTTTAATAAACATGGACGGTTAGTAGAAGAAGGAAGCGGGAGGGGGGGGGGGGGGGGGAAGGGGGAAATGGCAACAACAGAATTTGCAGTTGCATGTATATCATTCGAACATCGGATTGCGTTTTAAGTTTGAAATTGTAAACTTTGCCAGCTCAGCTTTTCAATACATCAAGGTCAGAACCAGAAGTTTATGAGATGTTTTAGTCCAAACAGAGAAAAAAAACCCTGAATATTTGGTATCAAAGTATCGGACATGAAATTGTAAAACAGCTAAACCAAACGTGCTCGTGGGTTAGAGTAAAACTAAGAAAAATATTAAAAACATAAAAGCTAATCAATTATCTAATTTACATGCAATTTTAAACATAAATTAATCATTCAAAATTATAATTACATATTACGTTAATATTATAGTCGTAGCCTGATGAGGGGCAGACAGCGTAAGCCATGTCCGGAAATATTCCAAGCATCTCGAGATAACCTTGCGGTGAGCCATCAAAATTCACGCCCTTTGACGCTTGGAAAATAACGTGACACCCCGCTTTAGGCTTCGATCGGACTACGTTAATCAAATAGCTAAGGAAATAGGTAAGTCAGCTAAACGATGCTCTTCGTGAAATACTATATATACTATATTTTTGAAGTCCGATCTTATATCCTGGTTGTAAAATGTCCCCTCTCCCCTTATCAGTAGTCAGTCCTACAGTTAGCAGTGTAATTGAAGAATTTTTTTCATTTTCATTTAATTCTTAATGTTATGTTATTGGACTATACTGGAAATCATTTTTTTCATATATTAATGTAAGATCATATGCTTTGTTGAAACATTGCAATTTTACAGTTCAATGTTTAAAAAAACTACTGTAGAATTTCGTAATGGCTGATTGTTGACAGTAGAAGTCAAAGCCAAGTTTTTACTGGATTGTGAATAGTTGCGTAGTTAGTTGATAATTACTGGATTGTAATTGATATTTGAGAGAAAAGTAAAATTTTTATTGTTTTACAAAAAGTGGAATCGACTTCGACGATGCATCGAAGAAAAGTCTGATGCTTAGGCCCCTACGCCGGAGGAATTTGAAAACGTAGCTTTATTTCTACGGTCAGGCCTACCGTCCACACTAATTCGTCACGAAAATGGAGCTTTTCGAAAACCTTCTTCAACGCCAGCTTGTCGTTTCCATGTGGACGGAAAACATTCGCGATAATCATGGATTTTTCCTCAAATACCAATCCAAAATGACCGCTGATTGTTGCGTTTTCAAATTCCTCCGGTCTAGTGTGGACAGAAAACATTCGATGCGTTTTCGGAGTGAAACCTCCGTTTTCAAATTCCTCCGGCGTAGTGTGGACGGAAAACATTTGATGCGTTTTCAGAGTAAAATCTCCGTTTTCAAATTCCTGCCGCGTAGTGTGGACGGGTCCCTAGTAAATAGTTTGCTTGCACACACCAGTGCAGTACTGTCGCGTGCAAGTGTTCAATTGGACCAGGCTAGGGTCCATCTCTTTGTAGCGGATTTCGACCGCCTTTGCGAAATGAGACCCCTAGGAAAAGTCGAAGAGCGAAAAGTAATCATGTTTAACTTTCGCGCACTTGTGGTTTTAAAATATAAATGGTTGAAACAAGGGATGTGCCAGTGTACACGGCCAAAGAATGTTTACGTTTATACTTAGTAATTAAATCAAAAGAATTCATATCAGAGTTCAGCATGCCTTTACAACGTTACAGAATTAAAAGGGATTTTTGCTATCTTGAGGGGAAGCGCAGGATCAAAGTTATTGTTACGTATTTGTTAAGTTGCATTGCTCCATGAGCCATCATATTTTACAAATTATTGATTCCCTTCGAAAACCTAATCAAATATTTATGCTACATGCTGACTATAGATAGCACGGCAATTCGTTAACTTCCTACAATGTAATGTTGAAAAACATCATTACAGCGTGAAAAAAGGTAAGGCAATACAATGAATGGCTTTTCGTCGCTCGAGTCTTGAATCCTTTCAGAGTGTTTTGGCTTCTCACAATTTTTTGGCAAAGCACAGCTTAGTATGTGGAGGTACGGTGGCGTCATGGTTAGTGCACCCGTCTCCGGAGCGAGCGGTCCGGGATCGAGTCCTAGCCGGTGACATTGTATTGTGTTCTTGGGTAAGACACTTTACTCTCAAAGTGCCTCTCTCCACCCAGGTGTATAAATGGGTACCGGCAAATGTCATGCTGGGGGTAACCCTGCGATGGACTAACATCCCATCCAGGGAGGAGTAGAAACACTCCTAGTTGCTTCATGCTAGTGAAACCAGAAATAATATAAGCGCCGGCCTGATGGGCCACTTGGCTCGTAAATCAGACTTTGCCAACCTTTAGCTCAGCAGGTTCAGTCCGGGTTTCTACGTTTTACTTTAAAAGTCGTTTGATTTAAAAAGTCCTTCAGTGTCGACAGGTTAAAATTCTCTATTCTTTATTCAAGTACTTTTCTCTATTTACACTTTTTAACGTTTTTCTCTACTGAGGAGATATAAATAGAACATTTTCACGTTCCTAGTATATCTGAAAACTCTGCATTAAAATTATGAATAAAGCCTGCACCTTACACGCCAAGATTAAAAAGTTCCACAATGGCTAAACCTCTGTTAAAATTCTTTTATGTTGTCTTTTTTACGTATTATGTTAAAAAATTCCACTACTGTAACTCAAAATATTTTATCAATTGAAAATAAAAATATCAATTCCCCCATGTATTACCCCTGGAAATTCGAACCAGACAGCGCGTCTTTTAGTGATATAATTTGTAAAATAACTATCATATAAAGCGCACCAGGTAGATACCAATATCAGAAATCAACAAATACTTGATTTGTAGAACAATGCTCAATAAATGATAGAAATTCTGGAAATCATTAAATTGATTTTCCTATCATTAACCTGCGATGGATTACACGATGAAAAAACAGAGCTCGAGTTTCCCTGCTTCCTTTTAAATTTTTATCAATTAGTACGAATTTATATACTTTTATTCCGTAATTTAGAGACAATTTTCTTCATTTAATACAGTATCGAGGTAATACACAATATGCAGAACTCCTTTAAGTCAAAATATTAACATTCCTAGTAGTCCTAGATGTTTACGTATTGCCATGCCACTCTGTAAATGATTAAATGCATTTTGACCTAAATGTTTTAAAATGATATTATCCTATCTATAATAATTAAGTATTGACCCCACCCAAACTTGATACAGATCACCTTAAGTGGGTAACTTGTACCCCATTTTGTACATAAATACTGGTCCATTTTTAACTAATATAAATACAAGTTAAATGTTAGATTCCCTGGCCTTTTTTAGCTTGTGAACGAGCTCGTCTACGTGCGTAAAAGAAAGAATTGAACCAATAGGAGACTTGAGTCTGTTCAGGTTTTTGTCGACTTCTCCTGATGTCTCGTCTTCTTTTGACGAACTTTCTTTGTCAATGTTGAGCCTGCGGTAGTTTTCATGGAAGCCCATCAGAATTGGAATGCAGCCCGCGCATGCTCCAAACATACACCAGTTCATCCATTCAGTGCCTGTGGGGGGAGGAGATATAGAAAATAGAAATTTGAAAAATAAGCCGTCGTGGTCCACGTTCCCCAGACAACGAAGAATTTGGTCGTTTCGCATTGTTTTTTTGCAGAAAACGGCAAAGAAATGCACCGTCGTGGTTTCTTAAACTCCCTCGTTTTGATTTATATACTACTGTCTGAACGAAAAGACAACATACTAGTTACACATCACACGAAGAACCACAAACCCATAAAATACTCTCGACAGTCACTGGGTTATGTAATATATCAAACACGAAAGACAGACTTGAAAATACGACGCGAAGTGGAGTATTTTTGACCAAATTCGAAGTGTTTGGACAGTCGATGAAACAGTGTCTCGACTGTTTGATATACCTTCTTAATCGAAACAAAAACTAAGGAGTAAACGGAGAAGTAAATGCTAATTAATGCTAATTAAGACCGGGTATCGAAGCCTCCTTTCTTTGTTTTAACTTGATGAATTATTAATGAGTTTGAGAACATCAAATCAAAACTGCTCTTACCGACTCCTGGTATCATCAAGACAAACAAGAAGATGACAGTGAAGGAATTGTTTATGAGTGTCAAGGCTCCTGTTGTGACGCCCTCAGCCACTGGGTATGTGGACTCAACTGTGAGCTCGTAGAATAGAGGAATCGTTCCACTGACGAAAAATCCGCCTAAAATACTAGACTTGTACAGGGCATCTGAAATGCGAAGTACACGTCAATTGAGAATGGAGTTTTTTTAGACAGCGAAGCCGCAACTCAATTGTGATCTTGCCTACATCTGCCAGGGTTGTCTGCGAACGATGGGTTAGAGTAAATACTGCAAGCGTGAGTTGGGTCTTCGTTCTCCTCTTGGCTCTGTCTCTCAGTATCGATGCATGATGGGTAAATTGGAAGGCAAGAAGCAACGAAGTCAAGCTATTGATGACAGATTGTCCGTTTGAAAGGTGGGGGAAGGGGGGAGGGAGAATTTACACGTATCATACAATATCCATTCGAACTGGAACCCTCCGTTTTACTAAAATACAGCTTTGCAGGTAACGTTTAGACAAGAACTACTTTTAACAAGATCCACTGACGAGAATAGTGCCGCGTCGCATGTTAGATTTATTAATTCAAAATTAAACAATTTTCATTATTCGACAAGGTAACTCAGGAAACTCAGGAAACGTGGGTTAGTGATGAGGGCCCTTATGTTGAAGCATCGTCCATTCCGGCCCCTTAAGATCAAGAACCTATTTAGGCTGGATAGGGTTGCTATGGATACCTCCCTGTTGTGCCTGAAATGCCCAGGCCCCTGTCGATCTACAAGGCACCAGTTCCCAAGCTCATCTATTCGTGTTGAGTTTAACTTACCGTCGTCATACTCTATCATCCTTAAACAGAGAAGTGAGAACCACAAGAAACAGCCCGAGGCTCCGAAGAACAACACGAGCAGAAGAGCCTTCATTTTCCCGCCAAACAGGTCAGCGCACCTCGCCAGAATCAAACCAGCTCCAATACCGGCTAATGTCGCATAAAACCCGATCAGGCCAGCCTCACTCTGAAAGAAAAGAATCGACTGAATTATTAAAATAATATAATATATAATTTCGAGTCAACTAATTATAAAAAATATATTATTGGTGCTGTGAGGGAGCGTGAAATATTTAGGGCGCGTTTTCAGGTCCTCAAACGTATTAAATTTACCATCTCGATGTTGAAGTTGATCATTTCAGAGTTTGATGCATACAGTTTTGGAGCGTTTTCCTTTCGTAACAGTTTTCAAATTTGAATATAGTTTAGTATAAGCCTTAAAAACTACTGCACCTACCTGTCCGATGGAAAATGTCTCTAGATTAACTGCTAAGGAGGCGCCCCAACCACTGTATACACCTAGAGACAAGGATTAGATCAACAGTTTATCCTGTATCAGTTAATTTATTTATTGACTTAAGAACTGATAAAAAGCGTAGAAAAACATGTACTGAATACACAGGAAAATATGTGACCGACTGAATGCGCGGGAAAACACATAATTGACTGAATGCGTGGGAAAACATATCACCAATTGTACATTTTCCTTTCAAACTCACTTGGAATAATCTTTCTGTTGCAACTAAGAACTCGCGCTCAGTCTCGCATTTCGAGAAGAGTGCGAGACGTGAAAGGTGTCGAGTAAGATGTATGTAGATTTAAGTCGGTTGTGGCGATAATTTAATAGGCTTATTTAATTTTAATGTTTTATAAGCCATCCATCACGTGTTTTTAATATGAATGTAATTAGACATTTTTCCTTTTTACTCGATGTAAATTAATTCTGAAAAACCCATTTGGGTATTGTATTGTACTTCGAATTAACGAAAATCAGAAGTGGTGTTAGATTTTTTCGTTTGATCGCTGTGAAGTTCGAGATTGGTTCGCAGTTTTCATCTCATTGGCGAAGATCGGAGAAGACAACAATAACACCTTTGCTTTGATTAGAAGGGTCAAATTGCAGCTATGTCTTTCTCACAATTCAGCTGTCCTGAGGCTGTCAAAGTCGACAAAGTCCCTATTGCGCCTCAACCCGTCTTTGATCTACAGTCGAGCTTTATTTAAAGTATTAAAGATATAGGAAAATATGCTCTCAAAACAATGGCTTGTGTAGCATGCGAGGTTGTAAATGTTATGAGATTTGAAGGGCACACAGGGTACGTAAAAATTACTATGCAATATGTATTGGCAGAACATACCAGTTGTGACTCCGTAAACCAGCGCAAGAGTCCAGAACTGCTTATTCCTGTGAACAAATATTCACCGCAAAAGTTAGGATTTACCTAAGGAAATCACTTCAGCGAGCTAAACAGTGAGAGAGCCTCGGGGAGAGAGCCTATTGCATACAGGCGCTTTGTAATAACGTACTAAACTAATAATAATAAAAAGACAAGAAAATCTCATTGCACGAAGCCTGAAATGTCAATCACTTTCTCGCCTAAATCATCGCCGAAGGACTGATTGATACGAACATGAGACTGACACGAAAGACGTTAAACCTTTAATTCTCAAGACTGATCAAAAACTAATTTCACGTAACAAAATACCTATACTTTATCAAGCTAACAGGTGGCGAGGATAAAGAAAATTATCCACTAAGTGATATCGTGTTGATGGAAAGCAAACTCTCAAAACTGACATTAAAAGATCTGTGGAGGCGCGGTGGCCTCATGGTTAGTGCGCTTGTCTCCAGATCGAGCGGTCCGGGTTCAAGCCCTGGCCGGGGACATAATGTTGTGTTCTTGGGCAACAATTTACTCTCACAGTGCCTATATCCGCCGAGGTTTATTAATTGGTACCGGCGAATTTAATGCGGGGGGGTACCCTGCAATGGACCAGCATCTCATCCAGCGGGGAGTAGAAATACTCCTTGTCACTTCACGCTGGTCAAACCTAAGATAAATGCCGACCTGGTGGGCCACTTAGCTCGTATGTAACCTGCGATCTGAGAAGACAAGAATGAAAAAAAAAAATGCCTGATCGCAAGCCAGCTCGTATGCAGACTTACAGCTATCAACGAACAAGTATAGGAAAAGTTTGACAAAATCAAGAAAGTGTTTCTTCTGAAGATAGAGACGATGATAAATATTTGTAATAAGCTCGTTTTGTTTTCCTTACTTCAGTATTTGTTTGGCGCCAGCAAAGAAATCATCTCTCTTTCTCTTGGCCGATTTACTCGGCGGCAACGGAGGCTTGTCTGGAAAATATATCAAGACTAGAACGAAAAGGAACGTCACCACAGCAAATTCTACAACAAAAATGAAAAAAAAAAAAAAAAAAAAATAAGTGAGTAAATAACAAACAACAGACGCACTCTTGTACAGTATTTAACCCACTGACTCCTCTTTCGAAAGAGACTGGCGAGAAACACAACAAAAAAATTATAAACAATCGGGATTATGGCGTATTTTGAGGCTTACATACCGACATATAATAAAGCCATAATTTCGCTTTTGCCTTCCTTGATCAGTCTTGCTTTTGCTGAAAACAGAAAAGAAAAAACAAAAATCAACAAATGAACACAATCGACAGTTCTGTAGCCCACGAATATTACCGCCGCCTCTCGGGCGGTTTTGGCATTCCGACCGGGAGCCGTGGGAGGAGGCTTAACACTAATGTAGTTTATTTTGTTTAATAACAACCCAACAAATGAGTGACTGACCATAAGGTCCAGGTTTCTATCAAAGGTTTTTGAGCAGCATGAAGTTCTCATGATGTTCAGAACACTCTGGGATTTTCGTGCAAAAACTCCGCCGCGACAAACTCTACCGATTAGACTCGAAATAACAAATTGACGTCAGTTTTTCATGCGTCTGTCCTGTTATTGATGATGAATTTCGTCAGATCTGCAGACTACTTCGACAATGTGATGACGAAATTCATTGTCAATAACAGGACAGAAGCATTAAAAACTGACATCAATTTGTGTTTTACGATAACAAATTGTCAAATTGTCCGCTCTCGTTTGTTGACGCATCGCAAAAATTATAAATTCATGTGTCTGTCCGCTTATTGACAATAACAATTAGCCAATGAGCGCGCGAGAATTTCTGCAGTTATCGTAAAATTACCAAATTATAGCATAGCGCGCGCGCTGGTTCTATCTAATTCCTATTGCGCCATCATGGTAAAAATCTTTATGTACGCACGGCCGTGCTCAATAAAATAACGTGGCAGTTTCATTTCAGCTGCAAATTTACGTCGAGTTTAGTGCAAGTTCCTTTTGTTTAAGTTTCGGCAATGTGAAGATTATTCTGAACAATCCAAACCCTATACTTCGAGCCTTTGACTTTTGCTAAGTTAAGATGTTTACTTAAACTTGAGTATTTTGACTTTGTTTGTCTACAATTTCATTGAGTATTTGTGACTTTGTTTGCTACATTTTCGTTATAATTAATTTGAAGAAGCGAATTTTTCATTGACAATTTTAGAAACCAGGTTAAGCGTTTTCGTTCGACCGTTGCTCCACTGATTGTGGCGGCAGGATCCTAATGATCTTTGTTTTCCTTCACCGTGCATTGTGACTTTGTAGTCAATCACGAATAAAACATGTTTTGGCGCGCGAGCTGTTGTCGCCATGTTATAAAAGAATTGGTTCATGCTTTTAGCTGTGCGTATATCGAGTTATGGATGGACTTGGGAAGTTTGGAAGCACTCAAGAAGCTACAGTTGCTCTCGGCTATCGCCTCGAGCAACTCTTACGCTTCTTTCGTGCTCTCCAAACTTCCCGCGTGCATCCATAACTCGATATACGCACGCTAAGTATGAACAAATTCTTTATCACATCTGCAATGCCAACGAAGACGTCGAGAAACTGAAAGATCTTAACGAGCAGTTTAATGGCTCTGCGCATGCGCTATACGCTAAGGCCAGGATTAAAGGTTAACCGAGGTATGCATTTCTCTTCTATAAAAATGTTTCTCACGGCTTATGTTTTGCGCAGTTTGAGATTACTCAAATTCAAAACTGAAGGACAAACAATATAAACAGAAAACCTCACCGAAAAGTTACAACCCTGATATCAAACCTGTCGCTAATCCTGAGTTAGCTTATCAGGCTTTGAAGAACCCGGCCGAGGAAAACAACGTGAAAACACCACGTCCGGCCTTTTTAGAACACAGAACCGCGACGGTGAATTGTTCTTCTTTATATGCGGAATTTACTGCTGTTTTCCCATGTCCAGCTGAAGAGCAATTCTGAGATGCAAGTAATTTATCTATTTCTTGGGTTCAGTGTTTAACAGCTCATACGAGTAAAAATGCACAGTACTGCGGTTAGGTGTTTAATCTTACCTTTTTCTAGATCAGGACTTAGTCCAATTTTCGCAGTGCGTTGAAAAACTGCTTCAATTTCTCTTGGATGAAGTTTTCTTTCCCATACCGCTATTTCATCGTAAGCGGCTTTTGAAAAGACAAATTCATTATTTGGCCTTCCCAGAGTAAACGTCGTATGATAATTGTCTTTAGGTTGAGTGGTTTTCCCCTTGGGGTCCCCTCCCACGTAGGTTCCATTGGCGTAGATTTCAAGACCGTCACGTTCATCCCACGTGAACGTCACGTGTGTCCAGTTGTTACGTGGTACGGCAAAGCTCCGTTTCCACAACACCGAACCGTTTTCTACTTTGATAGCTAAATGGTCTTCTCTGTCGTAAGGGAAATCTTGATATATCAGAAATCCTCTTAAACCATCCTTGTTTCCGCTGGTTCCCATGAAATACTGCAGCCCGTTATCGTCGAGTATTTGGTACTTAATCCACAACGCCACAGTGAGACCATTCGGACATAGAGATGGGTTACTCACACACGTGTTAATAAAACTGCCAAAATTTACCCAAGCTCCTCTGCCATCTGTTTGTAAACTTTGATTGACAACACCTTGTGACACGACACAGTTATTGAATAAACGACCTTCCTGCTTTGTTTTCAAGTCTTTAACTGCCTTATTGACCTGCGCTTCCCAGTAGTCACCGGAAGTACGCGACGGCGGAATGTTGTCAGTGTCCTTTCTATCCTTCTTGACGGCCTGGACATTTTTTATTGTGATGTTTATTTCGTCTAATGGCCAGTAGTAGTTAGCGTCTCTATAGATGGAGTCTGGAAAATAGAAAACAAGCAGATTAATATTATGAAATAGAAATAATAACATAATAACAGGAGTAACCCAAGTATGGAGCTTAGGCGTTTTTGGATGTCTCCATTTTAGCCTGAAATGTCAGTCATCTCCCGCCATCTCCATCTTCATTGCGGTTGTTGTTGTTTTGTAATTTAGTTGATGTATTTATCGCAGAGAAAAGTGTAATTAATAAATACGAGTTAAGTTATCACACGACGTTAGAGTCAAAAGCAATTTTTTTGATTGAGTGAAAAATATATATCTGAAAACATGTACTGATGTCATGTCTGTCAGATGCATGTTCAACAAAAGCAAACAACACATAAACAAACAAACAAACAAACAAGAAGGCAAACACGTCGTGTTGAACAGTTGGACGGTGAGCTCGAGATTTCTATCGGGTGAAAGTTACCGGGCGATGTCAGGTGAAGCCAATAAAAATTATCGCTCGTTAGTTGACCCCTGTGTAGCCAATCAGATTACACATTTAAATGATAGTCGTGAGTGCTTTTTGTTCAATGATAATATGTGACGTCACAGATATATTCGCGTTTGGCAAAAAAAGGCATTTGTACGTAGCTCACCTGAATACAAAGTATTCCCATCGAGGTACAAGTCTAGTGTATCACTACAAAAAGAGAAGTAAAACAGGAATATTTAAGATGTAAAATAATTCTAACTCCAATGAGAAATTGCTATTGAAACAGCTAATAAACTGGACGCGCATGCCTGGAACACAGAAACAACGACGTGAGAGAGAAAAAAAGACTTAAATTTCAGTTCAGTTGGAATTTACAGTAGAACCTCGTTACTCAGTTATCTCGAACTCCCCGTTAATTTGAACTCGACGTTTTCCCTTGGATATACTTTTTCGGTTAATGACTATTCAACAATTAGATTATGAGCTCGAGAATTCTATCGCGTGATAACTGTCAACCATAGAAATAATCTAATAATCTACTTTTCGTTCAAACTACATCTTAATCACGATCCTCCTCACAGACACTTCGAAAACGCAAAGAAGCGGCCACCAGTTTGTGAGCAAGTGCATACTATTAGGCTACGCACTATCTACAACATAATAGATAGTGAGTAGCGAAGACATTCAGAGAATGGCTTTCGTGATAGAGGGCTGTCAGTAAAGCCTACAAATGTCACGTGGAGACTACACATTAAAAAGCGCTCACCTTAAGTTTCCAGACACGTTTCCTCTATCAGGTATCATTCTTTCCAGTTCATACTTGATATCCTTGACAACTAACGGACCAACAACAAATGACATGGCCACACCCATTGACCCGCAAAGAGCAGCCACGGCAGTTGAAGTAGTCCGCTGTTCAGATGGGAACCAAGTCGACGACAGGAGTGTGGGCGCAGCTTGAGTGACTGGTCCCGCTAAACCATTCAACAGTTGACCGGCTCCCATGGTCCTGCGCCGTGAAGATAAGATACAGAACGATCAATGGCATCCAAGATTTTCGAAGTGAAAGAAGGGTAAAACGTAAAATTATGGAGAAAACAGCAATTATTTGTATAGACATCAATTTTCAAAAGAAAGGGAAGTTAAAAACAAAGGAGGACTGTATTGAAAAGATAATATAATTATTAACACGGTGGAAGAAGAAAATATTTTAGTATTGATACAAGAGAAATGGAAACTGAAAACATGCAGACGAAAGCAGTTTATCGCCCAAAAACCTAACCTGGTAAACAGCTTTTACTTTCCTACAGCAAATTGAAGAAATACCGTTAAAACATAAATATCTGAACGTTTTTTTTTTCGCGGAATCATTGAACGGTGACATTCAATCAACCTTACCATATGACGTATGACGGATGTGACGTAACACATCTGAGTCCAGTTCCAACGAACATGAATGCACAGGAAATAAGTACGCTCCGTCTTAGACCTGTCAATCAAAAGAGAAGTCCTTGTCAACAACATTCGTCAAGACGCCTCCAAAATATGCGGTTTTTCAGTAATAGAAACGCAAGTAGGCATGTCCCGATTGTCCTCGCCAACTTTTGAGCAACTTTTGGCGTTTGGAGCAACTTTTTGCGGTTCTAGTAACCTCGAGCAAATTTGTCTTTCTGAGTAACTTTTGAGCAAAATATAGGTTTAGAGCACATATTAAGCACGAAAAAGTGAATGCCTTCATAGAAAACTTCAATTTAGGCGAATGTTTATCAACCTTTTGAAGTTTTGAACACATAACCTGTACGTTCGGCGAGACGTCAAAGGAACTACGTGTTTTGTTCCGTTAGACTTGAGAGTATCCTTAAATTTCGCCCATATTAGCAAGCAACTCTTTAAGGCTAATGATAAGGATAAGGGGGAGGGGGGAGGGGGCTAGTCCATCACAGGTTCCCGCCGTACTCCTTCTCGGCAGAGAAGCCAGAGAAAGGCATTACGACAGTTAATGACAGTAACTCAGAACTACAGTACATTATGCCCTATTTGTTTTTCAACCAATACCTTTCTCATCCATCATCCAGGAGAAAAAGAGCATGGTGCATAAATATGTTATTGGGTCCATGCTAGCTAAGAAGGCAATTTCCGTGTTTGTCCAATCGAAAACCAGTTTAGCTGTAGTGGCGATGGGCCCATACGTGTTCCATGCGCAGTACTGGCTGAAACCAATCACAGAAAATAACAACAAGATGTAGAAACGTCTTTTGTAGCTCTTAAACTCGACTGGAGGATCATCTTGAGCAAAGAGCTCTTTGTTCTCGTCAAGAAGTCTTTGATGAGGAGAGAGCGAGTCTTCAGCCAGCTCAGGAGAGTGTCTCTGGACATCTGTGAACAGAACAAATACAGTTTCTAGGCTCAGTTATTGAAATTTACTTCAAAGGTATTGTTTTGTAGCTTCCAGCGGACGGGCCCATTCGTTGGGTCTTACGTCGGTCTAACACCCGGAGGGGGGGGGGGGGGGAGGTGCTACCTTATATGGGCTACATAGGTATGTGCGGTCCCAAAAGGTAAGGCTTTTCAGCCGTTTTGGTCATAAATAGGGTCTCGATTTTGGCCATTTTGGTTATAAATGGGGCATGGTTTTAGCACTCTAGTCTTGAATTGGGTATGTTTCTTAGAAGAAGCTACCTTTTCATCTTTATCAATAAAACCGTCAACAAAAGCCTTTCATATAAACTGTTTGGGCAACTGTGTCAGCTGCAACGGTCATAAAAAGGCTATTAAATTTTTGGACAGGTCGTAAATAGGGTAGCAAAAAAACGCAGATTTCGGTCATAAATAGAGTAAGGATTTTGGGAAGTGGGCCGCACACCCCCACCCAACTTTTCTGGAAGTACCCCCTCTCCGGGGTCTAACACGACCGAAAACGTGAGCTTTCCCAATTTAACAGGACGATTAGCTTATCAATCAAACGGCTTCAAATTGATAATTCACTACTTTTTCATCAAAGCAATTCAATGATTAAAAAGTACTTTGAAAGCTATTCAAATGATCGTGAAGTTTCATTAGGGTGAACTTGTTACAGTTGTAGTTAAAAATTAAACAACGATTTCTAGTAAAAATGTCTGCTTTAGTCTTTGTATCGATAATGTAATAATCATTGTAAATAGTTTCTAAAAAACCTTTGAGAGGATGAATCTATACAAGTTAAAATTTAAACATGAATCTTCTAAGAGCATGCGCTTTGAAAGAAAGGCAGGAGTTGCTATGCAACAGAACACATTCTTTTGAAATGTTTCACAACAATGTAACAGGTTGATTAACAAGGAGCAGAAAGATCGACTCGTCATTTCTAAACGTAGTTTAACGAATCAGGAGTATATATATCCTGACTAGCTACACTACCCGCTCGGTTAAAATATGACCCTAAAATAAAAAGAACTCTGAATGAATATTTAGCTAAATATCGAGTTGAATTTAAGTAATCTCTTTCACACTCACCAAAAGCACGACCACGCCTCTTGGGCTTAAAATCCTCCCTTCGCACCCATGGATCTTCCAAGTTCAGTTCCACCATTCCTTCTTCGTCGTTAAGTAAAATTGACTCTCGGTCTTCGGATTTGCTGCTTGTGGGATGCATGTTTGAAACGGCATCCGATGACAACAAAGTAGCTATGAAAAAATAAAATTAAATCGCAAACCTTTAGTTCATGACATTATACGATTTTTATATAATAAATTATGGTGGATAAGGCTATGGTCATTAGAGAGATATTTGCATTCCTTTCAAACTCTCTTGATTTAAATACTAAGTGTTTCTATGAGTTACTTCATGCTCAAGTTTTTGAATTAAGCTTGCGCGGGTCTTCCTCATTCGCAAACCTACGGGCCATATATTCAATTACTGTTTTAAACTGCTGTGTTATCTAATTATTTCGCTATCTTATGGTTAAATCTTCATTCTGTTGCTGGGATTACAACAAGATGTCTTGTTGAAAATAGACAAAATAGGACAAGTCATTCTAAACAACATGCACAGCATTGTAGTAAAACGGTCCAAATCAAACGCCAAAAAGCTAAGCATGCTTGGATTTTCGCGGAATTAACAAGGCGTCTTTGAATTAACATCTGCAGGTACCAGCACAAAATAAAATACGACAAGCCGTGTGGAAATTGCCGAGCGTTGCAACCTCGCGCCGGTGACTATACAGGGAAAAAAAACTATAAAAGAACATGTGTTTCATGTGATTTGTAATCAATACGACGGAGAAAGTATGCTGTACAAACATGTATTAAAAAATGTTTTTTGCGACAAAATGTACCGTGCCTCCAGCAGTTTTAAAATTCATGAAAATATAGTGGCTCTTGCACGCAATGTTTTGTGCAGTCAAGCGCCTCAACGACCTAGAATTCAAGATTTCTTTAACCCAGACATTAATTAAAACGACAAGATGACAGTCATGTGGTTATGTTTCAAGTATCAAATGGGGGCAAGTAGTAATGCTTATAATCAGGTGAGCGGATGACACAACCGAGTAAAATCGTTCATGACACTACAAAATGTAAGTATTTCTCTGATTTTCTTCGAGATTTCAGCGAAAAGGTAGCGGAACAAAATCACTTTAAGTTGAAGGGAAAAACACTCACAAAGACTCACACTAAAATGGTCCCACATAATTTTCTTGTTCAGATGCATGTTGTTTTCAATATTGCTATTGTACCCATTAAAATTAGTCTGTATGAAATTATGTATTTTTGACTTGTTGTGCTGTAAAGCACTGCTTTCTCCCACAGCCGGATAAAAGCACTCATTTTAACAACTTTTTTTAGAAGAAACTATCCGCAACATAGTCCATATTTTCAAATTTCTCCTCACAAACAAGCGGTTAAAATTTGAAGTTTACATTGAATTGAGCCCGAGCCAAAAACCAAACCGCCGGTTTAAAACACCCATGTAAGTTATATTCTCGAAAAAAGATATCCTCTGATAGAAAAACCATTATAGATACGAAAATATTTACCCTTCAACTGACTCCTGAAGATTCATTCACCAAGATTGTGAACATCAATTCAAGGAAAACCCATTGTCACTGCACATCTATTTTAGCATGTTTTCACCACCACGCTACGCGGTCTCGGCAACTTCTCTGGAAAAAATTCGTCCTATTTCTTACAAACCCAGTTCCTGACCGTTCTCGTACTGGACAATCTGCAAGCCGAAGTCTGTCACACGATTCAAAGCGGGGATTTTTTTCTTTATCACGAGCGGCGTTGTTTTTCCTTTTCGGTCTATAATTTTCAATATTTGCAAGTCAAGGTCAACATAGGATGCTAAAAACAAAAGGTGATTGACAGTTATCGTTGTAAAAGCGCTGTGATTGGTTTATTTTTCACAAAGAGCGGGTTTTCCCACGTGTGAATGTCCATCTTTTTGTCACGCGCAGTCTGTGATAAAAAAATATCGAATGCAAAGAATATGGCGAAAGCCGAGTGAGTTAAAATATCAAACTAGGTTTCTCAAAATTTGATTTTTCCTTCGAGTAAAAGGCTTTGTGTAGTTTTTTTTTTCAGGTGATCTGAATTTGTAAAGAATAAATCATAATCAAAGTCCATTTTTATGTGTATCTATATATGGCAAAAATAAAACAAACAAACAAACGAAGTCCCAAGGACGAAGAACTTAAAATAGAATTGAATAGGTTAGAATATTAACCACACTAATTGACGTCTTAACGCAAAGTCCTATAAAGGAGGAGTTTATTGCCGCTGAAAAACGAGACTGGATAAAACAAAACCAGACAACGGAAAAGTTTCAAACGGGCTTTCGAATCACAGCAAATTATACAAAGATATAAATAATTATTGTTACGTGCTGACAAAGTCTACGTTCCCAGTGCAAAGTATATGTGGTTATCTACATTTACTGCCGTTTTGGGACGGGCCTGGAGAGAACAAAGCTAAGAAAATATATCGGATTCATAAAGAAAAACAAAATCTGAACTTGCATTCAACTTTTCGGTAAACAAACTCATTTACAACAAATTGCCTTGGTAACGGCAGAGTATTGCTTTGAAAAATGTAAACAACATTTATTATATAGGCACGGATGTTTTACTGGAAAATACACCACTCGTAAAAAATTCAAACGAATTTACATCCGACACTAGCTAGGGTGGTGTATTTTCCGTATCCCTTACTAATGAGGATACTGATGGTGTCTTTGCTCGCTTTTTCACGGTTGCTTGTGCAAACAGTGAGTTGATCTATGTAACAAAAAGAAAATCACACCGTCGCTTGAAGATATGAATTTTATTTTCTCTTGTTAGAAACAATATTTTAGCACTCGAAAATAATATTCATAACTCGTGTAATATCCTCCAAAGTATACCTGTATTTTAAACAATACAGGACTTTTCCATGCTTACTTGTCCAAACACGAGGGGCTTGGTAGGATTCGAGATAATTATGCAAATCCGAGAGGCAGTCGGGGATTTACATAAACTATAAGTATTTAGATTGGGGAACACGGATGGCACAGCGGTGAGAGCGCTCGCCTCCCACCAGTTCGATTACGGCCCGGTGCTATATTTGGGCTGAGTTTGTCGTTGGTTCTCAGTCGCCTTGTTTGCTCCTAGGTTTTTCCTCCGGGTTCTCCGGTTTTCCTCCCTCCACAAAAACCAACATCTCTGAATTCCAATTCGACAGGCTATTGGACCCACATGAAAACCAGCAAAAGGCTGCTGTGGCTTCCTCTCTAAATATCGTAATTGATCTATTTATTTATTTAGACTATGTAAACACGGGAAGAAGTCCTCTATTGTTTTTATAAAACATTTCTTGTCACAAGCGTGTTTACATACTCTAACCTAAACACACCTATCAACCAGAGCGCGCGTACTATCTTAAATATATTTTTTAAATATTTACAAATTAACTTTTAGAAGTATACATAACACAAAATCGCGTGTCATACTAATATCGACGTGACACGGTGCGTATATGTTACTAAAAAGAAAGAAAGAAAAAATAAAGACAGGAAGAAAAAAAGAGAGATGGAAAAATGAATGAAAGAGATTGAAAGAAAGAAAACAAATAAGAGAAAGATGCTAGCGAAAGGTTTTTATTTCCAATGACCTTGATGTGTCTAAAATTAAAGTAAAGGAGCCATGACAACAATTGTTCACTGGCTTTGGGGTTCTCGGCAAGACACTTTCCTCTCACAGTGTCTCTCTCCACCCTGGCGTATGAGGTAAAATGACGTTCCCCTCCGTTTCTTTTAGTGGAACGAGTAGCATTGGGAACGAGAATGGTCAAATGCTGGACGGTAGCATACCGTTCCCACCCAGGGGGAGTGGTCTGAGTATTATTCGCTTGACTGGTAAACTACCTGAACTGCAACACCGACTACACCTTGGTGATTTCCTGTTTTCTCTGTCTGAGACACGCAAGATTCCCATACGAAACAGCTGCTTTTTAAATGCAAAGTTGGCTTTTCACTTTTAGGAGAACAAGGGAATTTTCTTGTTAACAACCGAATGATTTTGTTGCGTTTACTCCTCTAGGGAAAGTTGCCGCAACTGTTCGAAATTTTTCTTTATTCTCAGGTCGGATCAACAAACTCGAAAAGCCAATGGTATCTGGTGTAAAGCGCACCAGATGCAAATCAATTCTTTTTCGTTAAGTCTCATCAAATTAAAACCTTGACAAAAGGGAAACTGATTTCAAATAAAACAAAACAAGAAACATATCTCCCGTTGACAAGACTCGGATTAACCGAAACAAAATTAAATCACCAATTGTACTAAACGAAACACTTCTAACTTACCTTCATAATTATTAACTGGTGGAGAAGCATCACTCGAGACTTCATTCGCCTCATAAGGAAAAACTTTTGACGACATTTTACATAACTACGCCGTAGAAGACTCGATTATAGACTTCAGTATTTTCGAGGAATGAAGGAAATTCTAGCAGAAAATGGCTGTTGTAATAAAAATATCAGAGGCCGTTCGATGGAAACAGGACAAGTATTCTTTCGAAAACATTATGTAATTAGAGGGTTACGTCACAATTTAATTTGATGAAGTTATAATTTGTAGTATGTCATTAAGACGTAAAAATGTTTGTTCATCATTGTTGCACAGTGAGAACCCCTGTTCATCGATCGAAGAGGGAGAAAAACAAAAAACAATTGTAATTTCCGCCTCGTCTCCAGTTTCCAGGCGGCCGTTTGTTTTTCTCTCTCTCATTAACATGTCTGGACTTGTTTAGTGCACAAAGCGGACTTCTTGAAATGAAGCAAGTACTTTCAATCACTAGGGACCTTAAGCAAAAATCACGACGGCAACGGCAACGAGCAGAAGATTTAATGAACAATACAATGGCTGTAAAAAATAAATAAATTTTTGTACATTTTTTTGCCGTCCTCTGCACAACAACACCGTGAAATGACTAGGTTCTACGTATTTCGGAGAACGCGAACGACGGCAGCTAATTTTTCATATTTTCATTTGGAATTGAACGCTGGCGTTATATATTTAGCTTGAGCAAGTCACGGTCTAAGACTAACAGGTACACTGAACAGATCTAGGCAACTGCGAAATTTGAAGATAAAATACAAATTCATTTTTTACTAGGCGTTGGCCTCGGGGTCGCCGTCGTCATTTGTACTTAGCATATCAATCATTGCATGGTGAATTTGTGTATCCTCGCACTCTTTGTATGGTTTGAAGGCACTACTTCCAGCGCGCGCAACGGTTTGAAAAGCCGGAAAACATGCTTAGAGTACTTTGTTCTGTCGCAGGGAAGTTGAGGGTCACCCCTTTCCAAGGGAACCGAACGCCTGGGGCAGGTTAAGTGAAGGGTAAAACACGAGTCGATAAATCACGGTTTATTCCAGATGTTTATTATTTCTACCGGAAAATAAAAGTCTGTTGTATGGAAAAACATTTTTATGCCAGCAAGCTTATGCGAGAGATGATAACACGGAAGCCAGCTTTGTTTTGTTTCACGTTTTTCATTGGAGTGTTACGACAACCCAATAAATGCCCAGCGTGTAATGAAAAAGGTTTTACTGGGAATTTTATAGTGACTTTCCACTGAAAGGTACTATTTCTAACGAGCCATTGATTAGAATCGTACGAATTTTTACAAGGGTGTTGCTATAGATATCAAGAGATTTTCCGCTGCCTACCAAAAAAATCTGAAATTTAACAGACAAAATGAAATTCTAACTGAAAAACGTAAAACGAAAAGTACAAATTATTTTGGAACAGGGTCTTCGTCCCACAAAAATAAAACAGAGTGGAAATTTATTAGGAAAACAGCGTTTCAAGCCGGCTTTCGTGCCAACGGACTTCAGTTTCTCCAACTAAAGCGTTTATTCTAACGGACCATATAGATAACGTGATGGATTTCATACAGAGCCATATTAAATCCGTTTTTAGTGAGACTAGTAAACGCTACCATATTTAAGACGAGATACAAACGGCATGCCTGACTAGCTGTACTTAATACCATCAATTGCCATACGTCACTGCTAAACGCAGAGAGGAACTGATAGGTCATCTTTGGCCTCATCTAAATCTCTCAGTAATAATCTGAGTAGTCGTGAGTATCGTTCATCTGAAAATTCTGATCTTTTCTATGCGTTATCAGACATTTGAGCTGCAAAAATGTACGACAACATGTGTAGTACAACATATGCGAATGGATATTAAAGGATTCTTTCGGTTTTTTGGAGGTATGTGGAACCTCTTTAGCAAGCGTTCCCGTTTTGACCTGAGAACAATTTTAGGGCATCCAAACTGCCAGATCACTGCTAAGCTGGTTGATGGGGTTAATTCTCCTTGTTTCTCTCTCTCTTTTTTTTGTAGCGCTAATTGTTTTGGTAATAGTTTCATTATCACTGGCAATAGATTTGATATTGTTGTGCCTTAAAGGAGAGGCTTTTACGGAACGTCTGACAAATGACTCGGTGACAAGAAAAATACTTCTTTGCTTTTCTATTCGATTTCGTGCGTAGTTTACTTGGAGCAACTTTATTCTGGCGATTTGTCCACTTCGAACAAAATTTGTCAACTATTTTTACTTGAATTGTAAAGCTTTTAGTGTTGACAGAAGATTTGTCTAACCAAACAATTTGCCAAGCATGATCTTGTTCTGTGCCATTCTAACCCGCTGCCACGTAAAATAGCTAATATCATCGTATAATTGCCAGACCTTCCAAGGTGAAAAAATACACAGGATGTTTTTTTAAGGAAAAAACGGAAGCAGCGCGGCAAATTGTTCCATGATAGAAGTGAAATAATATATTTTCTAAAATGACTCACCCACATATTTTTTGTCCGCTTTTAACCCGGTTAGTGGCCAGCGTTTTTTCCTCAGGCGTAAGGCTTGCCCAGAGAGCCTTCTTGTCTTCGCGTTTCTGGATTTTACTTCGGGAGCCATTGTGACTGACAATCTGAAAAACCTCAAATATATGCAATGTTCCTCCTGATCGGGTTCCTGTCGAAATACGTAGAAACGAGAAATAGATACATGTTTAAAGTAGAACGCAGACTTTAATTTAAAGTGACATTTTTTTATAAAAGCTATTACTTCTTGAAAGCTCCCTATTGGTAGGAACAGGAAAGACTGTCAATAAAAGGATAATTCTTGAACGAAGATCTTTGTCTCCACTTGAACTTTGCTGGAATGGCACACTAAACACGAGGGAGGAAAACAGTTCACTAAAGCCAAGGTGAAAAAAGAGAAACAGCACTGTAAGACCGTCTATTCATCAGCGGAAAAAATTCCTTAGCTGAGTGGCAAAGAGATGAAAAGATAAGCCATTGTCTTACTTGATCACAACGGAGTCTGTTTACAGTTGGCTCGCATTCGATTACAAATTCGATACAAATGCACGCTTCCAGCTTTAATTGGAAAAGTGAATGTCGAAAAACGAAACTTGAACAAATGTATTTTTGTTAAACGTTTCCAATAAAAGTGAAAAAATTTTGCGCGAAGTTTGTACACGAATATAAATATTTTTATTTTTTCTTTAGTCGTGGAAATTGAAGCGGTGTCACGCAACCTCCACGGCAAAAAAACGCGTAAGTTGGGCGCTTAAGTTTTTTCCTTAAACAAGGGAAATTTATAGGGGGGCTTCTCGCTAACAATAAAACAGAGAAATTCTTAATGAAAATGTACTGAGATTAGCTATTGTATAATATCATTAAAACCGTGATTATTCACAACGCTAACTCTAAACAATGCGCTATGAATTAATTCAGGCATAGCCGAAAGCGACTGAGAAATGTTGATTCTAGCAACGGACAGAGATTGAATTTCGGGAAACGATCACTCTACCTAATTGAAAGCGTTGAACGAACTCTTGTTATGAAGGGATTAAGAACCACGTTCCTTTTTTAAAGGACAAAAAGGCAGATTGCATGCAGTCAAATTCTATTTACTTTTCGCGAATCATTGAATAAATCCATTAAAAATGAACACAAAATCACTGCCGTAACAAAGGCTAAACTTCTAAAGGACAAAAGCCAAAACTCCAAAGTGGAAGACCGGGGAAAACGATCACAAAGCTTTAAAACTCTTCAATGTCTGATTACTGCAAATTTTACAAAATTTCTCACGTTACGGTAATTTATATTGTTATTATTCCCTAGTGTTATTTACTTGAATTAGGATGAATGCCGCCGAGAAAATAAAATTTTATCGGATCCTGGTTATGCTTAGAAACGCGATCTAAAGAGGATAACCGCAATTTCCGATCAGTTGCAAACTTCAACACACGCTGCATGCATACTGTGAAACTGTCACGTAGCGACCTATGGAGAGTTAAATTTAGAGTCACTGGGATCTCCACCGAGCGAAAATTTCAAATACAGCCTTTCACGCGAAAGGTTCAACCGATCGCGAGGACAAAAGCTGGCCACCGAAAGAATTATATTACTGTTACATTGTTCAAGTATAACTGAAGTATTATACATTGAAAAACTTGCAGTACGTTCAATATTCACCCCGATATTCACCTGATAATAATTCAAACCGTGTACCCAATGTTCCGACATATGGGCGAGTCAGTAAGTCACTGGGGTAACATTGCTTTAACAGCAATCATTTGTTGTCAGACTAGCGCTTACCTTAGAATTTTCGGGCAGGGCGCAAAGCTAAGCTCTATGTCTGGACCGTGTATGAGATAACAGCTGATATTTTCACGTTCTTATCGAACATGATCAATATTCAGTCCCGCTCCTGGCCATCACAGCACAGAAGTAAACTGATATAACAGCCTTTCCCAACATCCGGCCGGACGCACACCAGGGAGGTTACAGTCAGGAATCAACCAATCCTTGCATTTGAAAACTTGTCGTAAAATCAAAGACAGGGACTATCCAATCTAGTACTGTATGTGATTCTTGCTGACTGAATCAACAATGTTTAGAACGCATAAAAAAATTTGCATTTAGTCTAAGAGCATGCGCTTGCTTGCAATGATTTCGTTGATGTGACGTAAACAGTGCTGTATAGGGGCTTTGAACAGTTTTCAATTGATTTCATTTCTTTTTGCGATTTATGGAGTGAAATTTATTTCTTAACTACTTTACGATACTTTAAAGCGCCAATTCATACAAATCTGTCCTTGCATCGATTCTTGATTTATTTATAGATACCAGACCGAAAAATCTTATGTAATATTCTGAGAGGAATCACGCAATGTCGATGTAACGCGTCACACAGTCACTTAAATTTACAGGGACAGAAACCTATGATATTCTGGGCCCAGAATTTGGTTTATCTGTCGTACTTTATTTACGGAGAAACGATAGAAACGATATAACTCGGTAGAACCTCATACTTTAATATACTGCATAGACTCCAGTTCCAAAACTCAATCGTGACAGGAGTCCATTAATGGCCCGAGGGGGGGGGGGGGGGGGGGGATGCGGCCTCAAAGGGTATGGTTTTTCACCCTTTTTGGTCAAAAATAGGGTATCGATTTTAGCTATTTTGGTCAGAAATAGGGTATGTTTCTTAGAAGAAGTTACTTTTTCCTTATTATCGATAAGACCATCAACAAAAGCCCTTCATAAGTTATGTTTAGAGCAACTGTGCCAGTCCGCAATGGCCATAAATAAGGTATCAAATTGTTGGTCAGGTCATAACGGGGGTAGCGAAAATCGCGGATTTTGGTGATAAATTGGGTAAGGGTTTTGGGAAGCGGGGCCGCACACTCCCAGCCAATTTTTCTGGGAGCGCCCCCGCCCATCCTGGCCCTGAGAGTCAGTAGGGGTTAGCTGATAGCAGAGCATTGTTTAGATGGCGTGCTTTTACTGATAGCTGAGGAATTTGAATACAACCCCTCACTGAGTTGTCTGTTACCTGATTGTTCCGTAAACATTTCTCGCAATTGGCCATTTTTAGCTGTGCCTAATGAAGTTAGGTTTAAATAAGCCCTAACCAAAGAGAATTTTATAAGCTGCACCATGTTGCGGATTGTTGTCACGTACAGGCCACTGAAGACTGCTTCAGCGGCAATTTGTGGGTTTCATAATCCTTCTCACAGAGTTGTTTAGCTGTCATTTCTCATCAAATCTATCTATAAATAAATAGGCTGCGCAGTTATCACCTTGACCTTAACCTCACTGATTTGACCGGTAACGTTTTCGGTGATTTTCATTGGTCAGTGGCCTGTGAACAGCAAGTGCGATGCACGCGTTCTGCAGCCAGGATATCATTCGGAGCTGAGGATTATCGCGTGGTATAGTGTCTCGCGTGACCAATTCTGACCAATCAACACCATATAACCATTCTTAAAGGATTACTCTCAACAATGAAGTATTTACGATTTCCTCTATCCATCAGCTATGTCAGGTATTTCAAAACGTTTGAGGCTGGAAATAAATAAAATTTTATTTGAAGAAGGGCTTGAATTCATAGCCTGTGATCAGGCGTCCTTTTTGGGGGCGAACGAACAAAAAAACACTACATTTGCCCCCCAAAAGAACGGTTGATTGTTATTAAATTCGTTGCTTCACGGTGTGCGTCTTCGTTGGGAAGAAATTCTAGTCAAAGGAGTGTCTGCGTAGCTAGAGGGCCAATTGCCCCACAAGCGTTTCACTATGGTCTGGGATGTGTCAACTGTCGCGTGATTACAGTCTGCCACGTGAGAGATGCCATGTCAGAGATGCCACATGACAGATGCAACGTGACCTTGTTTGGCCAATCCGTACAATAGAAAAAGAAACATTGATGGGAAAAGCTGTCAATAAAATTAATGCAATGCAACGGTCGTGTAGACAAAGAACGCCCCAAGACCACATGAAAATTATAGGGATCATCCCAGGTGTTGCGACCAGTCCGAAGATTCGAAGCCTTTCGAATGTCGACCGAAAACCACCTGTAGTATAACAAGGATTTAGAAGTCTTTCGAAGAATTTCGAAGCTCAACTGCAACTGAACCCGTCACCCGAGAGATGGACACTTTTTTTTTTTAAACTCGGATAAACGATAATTCGGCATCCTCAAAGAGACCCTCACTTTTAAATTATGTTACACGACAGCGAAATTTTCTTTGGTGACTCTGATCTCTAGCCATTATTTTGAGTTCTACGGCCCCGCAAATGATCCCGGCTCGCAAATGATCCCCGTACCGCAAATGAATCCCAGATTGCACCGTAAATGATCCCAGGAGCGGAAATGATTCCCAGATTGTACCATAAAATTTGGAAATGTGAGGACTCGGGAATTTGGACAGTGGATTTTAAATTTATGCAATCGCTTGTTTTATGACTGTGAAACTCAGAAAACAGTGAACATTTGTATTTGATTCCAAAAGGTTTATTTGGTACTGAACCAATCACTATAAAGTTCAGGACACGCGAGAAAACCTCAAAACCACAACCAATAGGCCACGTTCGATATATCAATATTCTAACATCGATCCGAGGCTTTCGGGTCAAAATTGCAATTTTTTTAAGTTTCCTTTATCTTTCAATTCCCAAAAGAGACTTAGATACAAAGAAAACACCACCAAACATAGAAGTTCGTCCTGAAAGCCTCGGAGCCATGTTAGAACTAATGTATCGAACGTCGCCTATTACCGCTGGTGTTTGCGTTTAATTTTCTCACGCTTAATTGGCCTTTTCCTTGCTAAACAATAATAATCCCTAAATATTTCTGGTATTCACAGTTTTCTGAGTTTTACAATAATAATACAATATTTTGATACAACAGTTACTCTGTGAAACGCAAGAGAATGTGCAGTATGAACGATTTGAAAGCAAATTTCACGACTTTAAAAATAAATCCAACGTCACGAAATCCTGTGTTTGAAATCTGTTTTTTAGCTAGATCCTTCCCTGAATGACTTTATTGGGTCCGGACCTGAGATGTATGATAACGCAGGATATTCACTATATCCTCAAATTTGGAGACAACTGAGAAATCCCAAGCAGATTGACTACATTTTTACTACGGTAACTATCACCAAGGAATCTTAGAGACTTTCGTGGGAGCCCGTGGCTATCTAGGACGTAAGTATAACAAGTGTACAGAGAAAAGTTCTGAGCAGTTAATTAGATGGAAGAGGCATCTTCGAAAATTTGTTTTTTTTTTTTTTTGCAGTGCGCATCCTAAACGAAAAATTTATGCAGTCGACACATGTCAATTTAGTAATTTGCGCAGTATGAGAAACGTTTTTTATTGCTGCTTTTATGCCTGAGGTACTTGCCTTTTCTTCACCTAGGATAATTAAGAAAATATGTATCCATCCATAGACTTTTCATGGAGTCCACGCCATTCCTAACTTTTTGTGGTGGAATCAGTTCCGGTCCCGCGATCATTTGCGGTACAATTTGGGGATCACTTGCGGGCCGGGATCATTTGTGGGCCTTACGTATGTACCTTGGACTTTATTTTCACAGCTGCTCAAGCTGTGTAACTGTGATGATCTTTCTTATCTGTTGATAAATTCTCTGTCGAGGAACTGTCTGCTTAAATACTTTCAACTTACCCTTAGTTCATTTTATTGACAATTTCTGTTTCCTAAAAAGGAAATTTTTACCACAATTACTGCTAATCTCGCAAGCTGATTGACTTATTTGCCGTTGTCGATAAGAATCCATACCACGCTGCTCGCGTCAATGTGTCGCGCAATGCCTTTTTCAGCTCGCGCTCCGAAAAAAACATTTTCTTTGACGTTGATATTGTGGTAAAAAACAAATCGAAATGTGGTTCACACCACATTCGATTTGTTAAATTTTTTGCCAAAAGTAAGCTGAAATATTTGTTTCGAGCAAGTACTGTGCGAATAAATTAATCTTATAGAGCCCCGGCTAAATTCTTAAAAAAATGACCTTCAGTGTTGTTGAACCAAAGTCACTATTGTTTGGGCTGTTATTCTCTTCAAGTTAGATGCTGCCAAACAAATATTTTATTAGCAGAACAATAACTCTGAACGAACATTATAACCTTGGTACATATCTGACCTATATCTTAACCGTCCCAAAAATAGCTGGGTGAGTTTTACACTTCAATATGTAATTGAAGCATTACCCAGAGCTAATCCAGTACGCCGATATATACCTTGAATATATTTGGATAAATCGAACTTCGTAATAAGAAACCTGCCACGTATAAAGACTTCAATCCGTTGAATAGCGCAACTCAAACATAGCGGCAATGCTGTCAACTTTTCAAATAAAATGTTCCCAAAGGACGTGACAGGAATGACGTGAGAGGAACATATTGACGAGAAGGTGCAATACAATTGATTCCTAGCTGTAGAAAACAACCGAGTGAAAAGTGCGTCTTCCAAGTTCTTCAAATTCGCGAGACGTCTTGACGAAGCGCACAGTCGCTTTCACTACTGGCATGTTTTTTCATAATTCCATTAGCCAGATTCATTCCAGTCTGGTCGAATTTTGGTCAAGCTGAAAGCACTTTGTGAAAAGATTTTTTTTATAGGCCGTACTTTTCCTTTTGGCCCCGCGCCAAAAATAATATACAGGAATGAAAAACTATCATCCTACAGATTTGATTCTAATGGACTCTTGTAATGGCCAGTACCCTTCGGCCTTCCAGAGAAAACATCGAAGGCCATTTTCCGCGAGGGAATGGTAACGATAGCTTCAAGATGGCGGACGAGGAGGAGGAAGATTACATGTCAGATAAATTTCTCCTGGGTGCAGCTGAAAACGCTCCCGGTTTAGTTCCAGACAAGATTGCGAAGAAGAACAAGAGAGAGATGAAGCACAACGAGCTAAATCAGCGTAACAAAATAAAACCAATGCGGGTGCGTGAGACAGAACACCGTGAACTAGGGCTCGCTAGTGCGTTGGATAGTAGCAATAAAGGGTTTGCTATGCTCCAGAAAATGGGATTCAAACATGGAATGGGCCTAGGAAAAGACGGTAAATTATTCTAAAGACTTGGGAAATGAATAAATGTCTTAGAAGTTTGTTGTTGTTAGGGTTACCATTTTTATTATTTAAGTTAAGTCATCATTTAGTAAGCTATTTTAACTTAATGTAAACTCGTTCTCTGCTACATTTTTCCACCTTTTGTTGTTGTTGTAATTGTCTCTTTTTGTGTGAGTTGTTAATTTCCTCTTAGTGTTGACTATTTGATTAATTGTAACTGTACTAATTAATCCTGTGTGTGAAAAATGTAAACTAACGATTACAGATGGAAAAAAAAACAAACAAAAAAAAAACAGTTAAACTGTTTGGTCTTAAAATTTTTAAAGCTTGTTGACATTATTAATCAATTGTTCATGGAGAGAGCAAAAATGGGTATTGAAAAAGAAAGTTAACTGTTCTTTTTTTTTTTTTATTTAAACATGATTTAAAGCTTGTTGACATTATCAATCAATTGTTCATGGAGAGAACAATAATGGGTATTGAAAAAGAAAGTTAACTGTTCTTTTTTTTATTTAAACATGATCAAATACCCTTACAGGTTTGGCCTGGGTTGTTCGAAAGGTGGATAACTCTATCCACCGGATAAATCACTATCTGGTGGATGGCGTGGTTTGTTTTGGTAACACTTATCCACTGGATAGCGATTTATCCAGTGGACAGCATTGTCCAGGCTTTGAACAATGAAGCCAGGTTTAAAAAATGAAACAGTGTATGGTTATATTACTTAACTATAAGAAAAAATAATTTTTTATCTGTTTCTTTTTAGGAACTGGTAGGGTAGAGCCAGTACCATTGGCTGTTAAGGCAGGTCAGATACTTTGTTGTTTTACAAAATGAAGAAACATGATAGTTGGTTGATATGTAGTCAGTGTTGTTGCAGTGATGCTGGCACATTTTTGCTATACTATTACAGGCAACTGCTGCAAATATGGCATGGGTGTAGCAACCATATAACCACATATGGATGTATGTACTTCCAGAAGTACAGAAAAAATTTATTTGATATATATTTGCCGGCAAAAAGCATCTTTAGTAATGAAATTGGCTGGTTTAACAGACTCTAGTTTCTTCTATTAAACCTAGTACCTCTTAAGCCTGGGCCAAATGGACTTGCAAGTAGTTGCAAGTTGAACTTGCATAGAGACTTGCATTTGTGGCCAAATGGACTCACAAGTTTCCTTACAAGTACGTACAGGTCGCCAAAAAATATTTCAAGGCAGACGTATCCTATATTTCATTGGCTAATAATAGGTTAATGGATGTCTCTCAAATTGCGTTGACTTGGGTTGGATGGCCAAACGGTGAAAAACTTGCATCAATTTGCATGCAAATTTGATCTAGACCAAAGTGAGTGCAAGTCATCCGAAGTCAATGCAAGTGCACACAAGGCCTGGCCAAACAGAGTTGCAAGTAGACCCAAGTTTTCAACTTGCGTCTACTTGTGAGTCCGTTTGGCCAGGGCTTTATGGCCAGTATCCAACCCTGTTTTTCTTCAGGGGGCAGGTATGACATTGGCTAGGTTTGCACACTCTACACGTCTGAAAATTTTAGTTTTCATGCTTCAAAATGTTCTTCAAAAATTTGGGTGTTGGAGACTCCTAACTATTGAAGTTTCCAATGACCATCCACTGAGTGGGTATGGATAGTTTTCAGTACTGCATATTTAACAAGTAGTGATTGCACTGTAGGCTTAATACTGCATTTCAAACATAACCTGTTCAATGCTTTCATTAGATCGTGGAGGCCTTGGTCATGACATGCTGTTAAAGAGACAGCGAGAGGTAAAGGAGGCAATGAAACATGAAACTGCAAAGAAAAGAGTAAAGATAGAGCAGAATCAGAGAGACAGCTTCAGGAGACATATGAGTGACAAGTTTGCCGAGAGACAAACATTGAGTGATTTATATAAGAGCCAGAAGGCCTGTGAACAGCTGGATAAGTCAAAGGTAAACTCAAGCTCCTTTTTGAGTAATAATTACTTTTGTCTATAATTTTGAGGCCTTCAAAAACCACAGACACAGCTCTGTTGCCAGTGCACCCCCATTTGCCGTACCTTTTAGGGGTTACAGAAGTGGTTTTGGTAGCTCTTAGGGTGTTCAGCCTCAAAAAGTCCACAGCGGCAGCTTTCACAGTACTTTTTACACACACAGTACCTGAAAAAATGTGGCTGCGCAGGAGATATTTGACAATCAACTTTCTGAGTGGTGGGTGTTCAAAGCAATTGTCTTTATTGCCATTAAGTGTCCAGCATCAGTAAATATGTTGTTTTGGAATTGATACCTTTTAGGGGTGAAACAGTATTCAAGCCACGCCCACAAAACAGGATCTTAGTACCCCTTAGCGGTCATTTTCAAAATTTCTGATGAGCACCCACGTCCTTTTTATATAGGAGTCTCCCCAGGCTCCCATTAAGCTACTGTGCCATGAAGAAAGTACACAAATAATGGGAGATCAAGCTTGCCACCTATCAAAAAATACTTTTTTGAGTGTTTAAAATTGAAAGAAAATAACCAACTTCCTTTTTGTCAAGTTGTAAACTTATTACTTTGTATTGTTGCCACAGGATCTAACCTGTGTTGAAAAGTGGTTTTGGCCAGAAGAAAAAACTGAGCTGGATGGCAAGGAAGAGAATGAAGAAGAGAAGCAAGAACACAAGGATGAAGCAGAGGATGAAGAAGAGGAGGAGCTGGAGGTTTGTTGATAATTGGGGTTTTGAACAGATATTGCTTATCATGTCCATTTATACACCTGGGTGGAGAGCGGTACTGTGACAGTAAGAACACAACACAATGTCCCTGGCCAGGGCTCGAAACTGGACTGCTTGATTTGGAGGCGGGCGCACTAACCACTAGGTCACTGCACCTCCACAGATCTTTTAATTAGAGTATGAGAGTATGGTACTTAAAAACAAATCACTTGAGAGTTTTGAATGTTTCATGGCATCATGTACATGAGCACTGACATGAGTATTGACATGAGCACTTGCAGCCTAAGCCATCACTCTTTGTTTAAGTGAACTGTTGTTAGGTGTATCAAAACAAGAAGGCTTTGATTGTTTAGTAAAACATTTGTGTCACTAGTTTGTTTTTTCCCTTGATAGCCATCAGAGAAGCTCGAGCACCTGACCATGTACCTCAGAAGAACCCATCAGTACTGTATTTGGTGCGGGACCAAGTTTGACGGTAAGCTGAATAACTACCTGAGTGGGGGACAGGGGTGTCTTTTGAAGCAGTCAATATGACTGAGTGTCAGCATGGTAGACAATTGGGATTCAAGTCCTCTGCCCTTGCCACTATCTGAATAGGCAACTTCTGTGTTGCCTTTTGCCACTGTATCAAAACAAGTCTTTGTGCAAAACCGTTCTTATGGAAATGTATCCTGCCTACATGTTCATTTTCATGCAAATCAAACTCATTTTTCATATGAAAAGTTTTGCATGAAGAGTCATTTTGAAACAGAGGTGCAAGGTAACTCAGAAATGGCGTATTTGTTTTCTGTAGTTGTGGGAATCAGCTTCTGGCCTTCTGTGAGTTGGGTGGCCTCTTTCAGGTGTTCAGTTAGTTGGGCTGTAGTGCAAAAAATGATGAGCAAAAAAAAAAGAGGGAGAGGGTGGGTGCAAGGAGCTATCTGATGCCACTTTCCTCACTAATTTTTTATCTTGATGTTTTTCCAACTGCTCTTTAACTACCCTGAAACCTGGAAGAATCCATCATTTGGGATTCTTAACATGCTATGTTATTTATCACAAAATATTTGTATCCCGTCTTTTCAGTTGCATGCCTGGAAACTAGCTTTGAGCAAAGTGACCGCTATAACATAATACATTTTAATTAAAATTAACAGTCATTGATTCATGTCTCAGGCTGCATCAAAATTCATCATTGAACTAGGGTGCATGTAGGAAGTTTGGCCAGCAGAAAAGAAGTAGAAGAGTTGCTCAAGGCACAACTAAGAGCAACTCTGGTTTCTTGAGTGTAAACTAGCTGGTGATGTCCTGTAGACTCTACTTATCAAGTCTATGGAATGCACCGTTACCATAGCTAAGTGTGTTGTCCAAGTAAAATAAATTGTACATCATCAATGTCAACAAGTACATCATAACTGGTCCAAAAACTCATTAATAATTCATAAAGGAGAATGTTTTTAATGAGTGTCTTTACATTTGATCAAGACACGGCTAAATTTTGAAGCCAATTTTCTCCAGAAAAATAATAATTGTAACGTCAGGTTCACAGCGACTGTTGAAAGGCTGAATTGTCACTTGCTAGACAACTTGTTGCGATGAGACTAGCGTGTGTGGGAGATGCTTTACTAATCGAATAAAGCCAGAGATCACGGAAAATCAGCTGTGATTGACGGTGATTTAATTGACGATAATCGAACGTAAACTGAAATATAATGTAATGAATAAACTAATTACCAGATAATAGAAGATTACAAGATGACAAGAGTCACGAAACAATAATAGCAAACATTCCAATCATAACTGCGATATGACAATACTTCCAGTGAAACTTCTCAGTAAAGATACAATTAAAATCATCAGTGATCCCAAGCAGATACGCATACTGCTAACTGTCCTAATACAATAAATGATAACACTCTAAAAACTTGAAAGCAATAAAATAGTACGATGTGATAAAAACGTGCTTGCATGAGCGCCTCTGAAAGCGATGTGGGAATTTACTAGCAAAGAAAGGACTTAACTGAATTACCAGAGATTCTTATAGGAAAGTTGCTAAATAGAAACCTAAGCTAGGGGGAGTGTGAACTATAAAGATCTATCGCTAAAAACAAGATGAAAGAAAAACTTTGAAAACTGGGGCTCTGCCACGTGTTGGACTAGTACAATAGGCTGTTGTATAAAAAAACCGAGACTAAAGGTACTTAAGGTTAAAAAACGTCAAAACTTGAAACTTATACTAAAAAGCAAGCATAGAAAATAGTTTGTACTTAGACATCGGTTCCCGCTTGCACTCTAAATAGTCAAGGGTAGCTTAAAACTTAATTTACTTGAAAACACGTGCTGTGCACGCACGATAACTGAAACTTGAACTGCTGGCGGGAATATGTCGCTAACACTAACTATATACGTCCACGCGTAAAAACGGATGACGTCATTGCTAAGCAACAAATTGGCGAATCAGAAAGAGTTAAGATTACTCACTTAATTAGAGAAGCCTCGATATAGTGTTCATTACAATAATAAAACCAAGGATTACTCTACAAATGGGTAGATCTACCACAAACGTTTTTGAAGCTGTTCAAAAAACTCACTGCATGTGTTTTATTGGGTTTAAAACACTCGGCTACACCTCGTGTTTTAAACCTGATAAAACACTGCTGCTCGTTTTTTAAACATTACATAATGCACAGCTAAAAGCATGAATCAATATCGTTTCACAACAATGCAAATGGAAATAAATTCCTCTTGTGAAATCAAGTTAATCATTGGATTATGAGACACTTTTATGTATTCTGAGTTTGATAGGGCAGGGTTGTTTATTGGTACTCTACCTTCCTACCATCCAAGAGTTTCAAGTTTGAGCAAGGGTGGTATCCCTGTGTTATGTTCTCTCCTCTCACAGCCATTCTCTTTACCAATTGGTGTATGTAGGTTTAGCTGAATTAATTTTTTATGCTGCCATTTACTTGACCATGGCAGTGTTGAACCAGAAAGCTCTTGCTACTTTGGCCACTGCTCACACAAATTTTATTTCCTTACGGCTTTATGTTTCTAAACTTTTTTTTACCATTTTCATTACTTTACATATAAAATGTATCTAAAAGCCCTATATGGCGTAAATAAAGAATTGAATTAAGGGTAACCTTACAAAAACGCCCTGGTGGGTGGGGGTAATATATGATAGATTACTTTTCCGTACAAGCTGGGTGTGGTAATGCTTGCTTGCTTGCATCTAACCGCTACTAGGCGCCAATAATTTATTGACCGCAAAGACTTCATTTAAAGTATAACCAGCAAAAATAATGCCCTGTTCAAGGCTAACAGTTCACTTTGGTTTTAGATGATCGAGATATGGCAGATAATTGCCCAGGAGATACGGCACAGGACCACGAATAACAAGAGGACAAGTGAATAAGTAAAGAGACCATACGACATTTGACGACTTGGCATCCAGAGCGAGAAGCTTTAGTTCAAAAACGAAGACCAACGGATGTTACGAGCAGACGCGAGGGAAAACCGATTAAAAGCGATCTGACCCTGATGTGATGTCACGACTAAAGTCGAGTTGTAATCGAACGAATGCTATCAGAAGCCGGCGGCCTATCGATTGAAAAGTGAGCCGGAGTAGGCTCGGGCGCTAAATTTACACAGAGCACTCAGGACTTGTAAATAGTGAATGAAAATATTGATAACTGTATGCATGTAGAAACATTGTTTTTGTAACTGAAGAAAAATTATTTCGGTGTATAATTGTAGTATCTTGAAATATATTAGTCTAAAGAAGTAACGTCAACAATGGAGTTATCAAGATTACCTGGAATCATAATTTATTCATGTTTTTAGAAAAGTTGAATGCTGTATTGCTCATAACGAGAATCAAATTAAGTTGTTTTTCGTTTACCAGCCTCTTGGGAAATGTACTTAACCTTATTTGATGTTTCTTTAGATTGATGTTATTACCGGCATTATACGTTTTTCCCAAGACATCAGCTAGTGGAAGATATTTTAAAAGTAAAATGGTAGTTATGTATTTAAGTAGAGTGGCAAATTTTCAGAGATGAAGAGACGAAATGACGTTCGCTGTTGTAGGGCTCTTTTTGAAAAAAAGTTCTTAAAACAATACTTTAGAAAGCAATTACAAAGTGTGAATTGGCTTTTTGTTTTAATCACTGGTTTTAATTTACTGGGCGGTAAAATGAATGTTTTCCATCTAAAACGTCAAGATGTATAAGTTATTCGACCTTGCAGAGTGAAACTGAAGAGGTTGCGTCTCTTTACTGACAGGGTAAGCCTATGAAAAGTTACGTTCTCGGCGTGACCGGTCAATTCTCTGAGGTGCAGTGTTTGGTTTTTAGTCGGTTTCACTCCGCATGGAATTGTCCGTGGTCAAACCGTGCCGAAAAACAATGCGTTGTCATGGATCTTTATAGGTAATGAAACTACTTTCACAAAGCCTCTCTCCGATTATAAGTGGGTATACTGGTGAAGTGTTGAAGCAATCTGATATTTGCCAAATGCTGAGAAGAAGAAACCTCAGAGGACTGGTATGGTATTCAGAGAGAGAGAAGAACTACTCGTGGTTGCTTCGTACCACAGAAACTGGCGTCAGTTGCCGAGACTAATAAGGGGCCAAAAGGGTTCAAAGGCTCTCTTTTACTACTAAACTTAAAGGTACAATTAATAATGACGCTCGAGTCACACAAAACACTTGAAATCAATTTCTATGTGGTACTTACAGCATGAAAGATTAACTTTGCTGCCGTGTAAACCTAGAGTAAAGCTCTCGACAAGATAATCGTGTCTCTCGCAGTCGTAAATTTCAACAAAAGCAGCTTTACGCTGCTTTTTCATTCTTTAAAAGCTGATCTTCAGTTTATACCAGAATTATGCTCACGTTTTCAGTTTTCTTAAGATAATCATGTCTCTCGCTGTCGTAAATTTCAACAAGAGCAGCTTTACGCTGCTTTTTCATTCTTTAGAAGCTGATCTTTATACCAGAATTATGCTCACGTTTTCAGTTTTCTTAAAGGGACTAAAACGAACTTAAGTTAGCTTGAAGTTCTGTTCTGCCAGCTTCATACGCTGTTTACGTCAACAACTCACTTACCCTTGTCACTGCAGGTCTTACAAGTTGTGGTTTAGATGGATAGTTACACTGCACGCATAACTTGGATGCTACTCGGCCTGTTAGCTACTTTTTCTCAATGTAATTGTGAAGGTAAGAAGCTTATGTGCGGTAACTGTTGAGAAACTGACCGAGTAGCCGTGAAAAATAGCCTTCATATAGTGATTTCAGCTGATTGCGGCAAGATAAGACAGTCTCACGATGGCGGGGAAGGCCATGTTGGAAAGGCAAGTACACGATTAAGATTAAAGTTGGAACACTTGTACACTTGTACACGACAGATAGTAATAGTAGAAAACAATTCTGATCAGTTGTGCAAGCTGAGTCAATCTCTCAGTGAGTAAATCAATCACTGGATCAAAAGATCCACGATAATTGGACGAGGAGGTACTTCACTTCAAATCCTCCTCCATTCCCCCACCCAAAAGAAGATCCTTCGTGTACCGGAGTAGTCGCACACTGTATTATCGAACAAAAGAGACTAATATGCAATATGCGATTCTTGACGCAAAGATCGGTTTTTGAGCAACTAAGGTATTTTTCTCACTTATTTTATCCAGGAAATGCTATTTCTGACGCACACTACAAAACACTGGTGTCCCTGTGCATCGCTATAATACTCCTGTTTGGCGCCTGGCTAGTTATTCTCGTTGAGGTCTTAATTTATTGCTGCCGTCACCACTTAAGGAAAAACAGGTTCGTCTAGATTACAAACAGTTTGGTCCAGATTAAGAGCTCTGTTTCACATGATCACCGTTCAACGGTAACCTTAGAGACTCTTATTCCACCTAACTTCGTCCCCAGGACTTTTCTTTTGAGGTTTTCCGCGTCTTCCAAACTTCCAGGGAAAGCCCTGGCGAAGTGGTTGTCTTCTTCTCTTAATGTTTTATTTCATGGAGATATGTCCGTATATTTTGTGAATCTGCTGTTAAGTATTTTTTTTGTATAATTTTAAATACTTCCTTATCACTCTTGCTTTCAACTTGTCTTTTTTTCAAGAAATGTCGTGAGCCATGCAGACCAGCTAGATGCGTCAGAGATGACTCAGTGGGACTCGGCACCAGAGGCCGTTCTGGTGCAATCGCACAAGATGCCAGTCTTGACAGGATGCAATAAGTCCATCCAGACTGAGTTCCTTCTGAATAAGGCCCTAGTGGCGCCAGAGAGACCCTCGCACCGCCTTCCTCCCATCAACATATTTGAAAATTCAGACGTTCAGTAATTTGTTGAGTTCTAAATAATTCAAAAATCAATACAGTTAGAGCCGACAAGCTCCGTTTTATGCAAATCCTCGTTCAGCTTTCGTGAAGATTCTGATTTTGATTATCCAATCAAAGAATAGCGCGATTACTTAAGTGCACACCGAACGTTCTCACGCTAGTATGGCGAAATCATTTTTGGTAACGTCGAGCCGGTTCAGCCAGGGCTACGAGACCAATATGCCATATTCGTATTCTCGGTATTGGACTGGCACTAGCTTGCGATGAAGGCTTCTGCCGGGAATATCATTAAAAAAAAGATCAAGACCCCCGCATTAGCCTCAGTTGCAAGCTAGTCCCAGTCCAATGCCGAGAAAGCGAATATGGTTTATTCCCTGTCTATCGCCATCATCTGGTTCTTGTTTCCTCGACCGAATCCGACTGCTACCCATTCCCCTATTTATACATTTTTGGGGGAGAGAGGATTGTATAGCGGCTCTCAGTTTCGCTTCCAATCTTTTGTCACTTCAAAAACACATAAATAAATAGACGACTCAGCGACCCAATACGAACAAAAGGTGGCTCTAGAAGACAGACGATTTCACGGGCTAGATTCTTGGACTCGGATATTCACTACTTCAACGCCGGTTTCCCTCCCGAAAATGCGCAATTGTGAATCTCTACCTAAAACTGTTTGATTACAGCACCCGCAGGCATTCTATAAACGTATGGATGTCACTTCTAGCTAGAACTTTTACCTAAATTCCCTATGTTAAAATCTGATGATGTTCCATCATGTCGCGCATCAAACAATGTTCACATATGGGACGACAGCGACGAGTCAGACAATTTTTTTTCTTTCACTTGATTTCCGGAGGTACACCCGGAAGCCAAGTCGCAGAGAGGAGAAAGTTGGGAGACCGGTCTAAAGCAGTTAACACAGAGTTTTGTTTTATAACTTTTTTTTTTGTTTTATTACTTAATTCTGCATTGATGTTCCTTCGTGGTAAAATAAGCTGTCGTTGTTGTAAAGATCAGTGTCTAACGCAACCTGAATAAACTTTAATGTTACCCTTCTGCTCTCGTCCAACTCAAGCTTGTCTTATTTACAATGGCACCTTTTACGACGAAACACAAAACAACTATTTTTTTGGACAGTCGCCGTGCAAAAAAACGGCTGTTCGGTACGAAACAACATTCCTTGCTAGTGGCAAAATCTTGAACGACCACGGTCAAGTACAACTGGATGTGCCAATACTAACTTCAGTTTAAAGATTGAGCCATAAAATATCTGAACAATGCGATAACCAAACAATGATTGCTAACACTGGAGACTAAGCGACCAAGATGGAAAAAGATCTCACACCGCTCTTAGAATCTGTCAAGAACGTCCACTGAAGACTAATTAAAACTCAGTTTTCTCGGTCGAACAATATCCCGTTCAGTACACAACAGCGGCGTGGCCTGGGCCAGAGCCATACCTGTTTACTTTTTCTGCCGATTTCTAGTAACTCTTTTAGTGATTGTTGCAGTTGATTCCACCGGCGCGCTTTTCCTAGACGCTCTTTTCTGAGGCACTATAGAATCTACCTCCACAATATTTCCTTCCGCAGTCAGATTGTCCAATTCCTGTGGTAGCTCAGTAGTTTCTTGAGTCGTGAGTGTGGATTTGTTCCTGCGAGTTCGCCTTGAAGAAGCACTACCTTCAGGGGGGTCGGGTTCAGCTACCGACAACTGAGCATCTCCTGTTGTTGTGTCTTCGTTTGAAGCTGAAGATCTGCGCCGAGATTTCCGTGTTGGTGGTGTCTGTTCAGCTTCGCCTACTGTGGGTGTATCAGACTGGGTTGTTTCAAGTTTGCGCAAGGCTGGTGATTTTCGAGACCTCGTTTGACGCTTGCTAGCAAGTTCCTCTGTTGTCGTCGACGCATCGGACTCCTGGGACTCATGAACGTCAACTCGACTACTAACCGATGCATCTTCGCTTGAAGCCGAAGATTTCCGAGATTTTCTTGTCCGGCGGTTGGCCTTCTCTTCAGCCCCCAACGAACCGTTTGGGGCTATTACTTTCTGCTCAACCAACACAGATGGCTGGTCATCCGTGAGTTTGTTGTCGCTGGGCATGTCACTTTCTAGCGTTTGAACTTGATTGCTGTCGGCTTTCTGCTCAGTGTCTGGCGCGTCAGATTCTTGCGGTTGCAGCTGTACGGATTTTCGTGTTTGGCGATGGCTAGCAGTTTTAACGCTTTCCTGTGAAACATTTCTCGGTGCTGATCTACGAGTTCGGCGATTGCTCGTGGTCTTTTCATCTTCTTGTGCTCCGTCCTCCTCCTGTACAGTGACTGTAGACTCTTCTGTTTGAGGATCAGTTTTAGTTTCACTTGCTGTTAACTCTTCTGGCTCTTGCGGTATCTGCGCAGATCTCGTTTGGCGTCTACTGGTGCGTCTCTCTGTGGTGGGCTTATCAGGTTCTTGTGTCACTGTCGTAGACTCCGTTTCACTTTGATCAAGGTTACTGCCATCAGCTGTTGACTCGTCATCACCATGATCAGGCTGGGTGACGCCTCTTTTGGATCGTCCTACCCTGGGACTTGTGGTAGTCATTTCTGTGTCTTCCCCTTGGCTTAAGACAACTGGATTGTCTACTAACATATTTTCATCTTCGAGCTCCTCATTTTCTTCACTGTGGAGTTCCTCTACAGTCAAATTTTCTGCTGCCACTCGTAGTGACTTTCTGACTGATGGTCCGGGAACTTCCTTTTCAACGCTTTCCTGCTTTCGTTTTCTGCCTCGTGTGGCCCTTCCACGCTGTGGGCGAGCTGTGGCACTGGGAACAACAGGAGCAGCCTCTGCTTCCGAGGAGGAGGGCAAGCTTTCACTGGGTACGTCCTGCGAATCACTTTCAGTCTGAGGAACAGCACTGCTCTGACTCAACACATCTGATGATTCACCCATCTCACCGTCACTCGCTACAACACCTCCATGCACTTCATTGTCTTGGACAGCTCCAATCTCCAGCCTCTTTACCCCTCTGCTGGGTGGTCGGGTCTTTTGGGATAGTCTTGACCTTCCAGTCACTGCTGCAGCTTCCTCCTCGCCTGCTGTGGAGTCTGTATCATCTGTAGAGGTAGTAGGTTCAGATTTTCGAGATCGTCGCGTCTGTCGAGTGGAGGCTACAGCTCTAGGAGGCGGCAACTTGTTTTGCTGTTTAGATCGTCCAGGACGACCACCTCGAGTTGGAACTGTCTTCTTGAGACTTGTTTCCGTGGTCTCTGGTAAATCATTTTCAACATCTTCATTGCCTAGATCTTTCTTGGAGTCGTGGCCAGTTTCAACGGCAACATTGTCTATCAGGTTGCCGGTTTCAGCATTATGTTCATGGACTGGAATCTGTGGCTTTTCATTGATATCCGCTGGCATTGGCTGTGATGACGAAACAGAATGTGCTAGTACCGAGGTGTTCACTGGCGAATCGGCAATTTTCGTTTCCTCTAATGACTGGGTGATAATGACATTAGGGCCAAAACCTGGTGGGAAAAAGTAACATAGGAATGAAAACGAGAAAGATAAAAGGCTACATATCTCTTCATGCACTTTGAATTTTGCCACTCTACAGAGTTCTCAGATTCAACACAATTCATAACCTGTGTACACGTAGCGTCTCAGATTGGTTGATGCTTGTGCCTGAAAATATCAAAACCTAGCTGCGATCAGAGACACTACACTGATTTTCACAGAGCTTAATGTAATTTAGGCAAAGTTGGGAGCTGGTTGGCTTTATAGCTCAGTTGGTAGACCACTGCACCGGTATTGCAGAAGTCATGAGTTCCAATTCCGTTCAAGCTGCCGTTCAAATTAGCCTCGTTTCATGTATATCTATCTACAATCCAATTTCTACAATCTCACACTGGGCCTTAAATTTCACAACTGCTTAAGTTGTGTAAAAAATTGCGATGATCAATCATGTCTTCACTTGTATCTTCACCATCTATGGGCATATTATGAAGTCACAACGTGACCAGCTCCCCATTGGCTTGGTAGCTCAGTTGGTAGAGCACTGCACTGGTATCGCAGAGGTCATGGGCTCAAATCCCGTTCAAGCCTGAATTTTTTAAGGCTTTAATTTCACAACTGCTTGAGTTGTGTATATAACTGCGAAGATCAATCATGTCTTCACTCTTCTCATTGTTACAGCTGTTACTGCCTTATTAGTGAAGGTGCAACCAGTACCTGTATCATCATCACCAGGTGGTTTTTCGTCATATTCTGGCATGCTTTGTCCCTCATCTGTCAGTGCATTAGGTTCCTCAGTGTCCTGCTGATGAAGCATCTCAATGTCTGCTGCAGTGGTCCCAAGAACTTCCTTTTGAAACTCTTTCATCAGCTTCTTCTCGTGGCGGACACGAGCCTTTGCTAGGTCGATCTGATTTAACACCATCTCAAATCTCGCAGCTGCTACTTTACTGATTTCACCTTCAACAGTCTGTTCAGCACTTGGCTCCTGCTGGGATGGAGTGGCTCCTGGTGGCACTGACATCCCACTGTGTACTACAGGCTGGTACAAAGGGCGTGGAGCCCTAGCCCTCAGAGGAGTCACAATCTGTGGTGGTGGCTGATAGGGTCTTCCAGTGGGAGGTAGGAGGTACCCTGTAGAAGCGGGAGGGTAGTGTGGACGGGTGGGGTATGTGGGGCGTGTGTAACTTCCCCAAGCAGTTGCAGGTGGAGGGATTGTGGGAACAGCTGGTGGGAGATAGCCTGGAGGTGGTGTCCTAGGGGGTGGTACAACAGGAGGAGGTATCCCAGGGGGCCGTATACCAGGAGGAGGAATCCCAGGGGGTGGTATACCAGGAGGAGGAATCCCAGGGATTGGTATACCAGGAGGAGGAATTCCAGCGAGTGGTATACCAGGAGGAGGTATCCCAGGGGGTGGTATACCAGCAGGAGATATCCCAGTGGGTGGTATGCCAGGTGGGGGCATTCCAGGTGGAATTGTCCCAGGGAGAGGTATCCTAGGGGGTGCTACAGCCGGTGAGTAGGGAGAATATGATCCTGCAGGTTGGGGGATTGCAGGAGGGTGATAATATGAACCATAATAACTGGGGTAGGTAGGTGAATAGCTGAGGAAGGAAAAGGAAAAGAATAATATTAACCAAAAATTCATGGTAAATCAGATTACTAGATATTGATTGACCCTAGCAGGGATCCTTCAACTTACCCATGGTAGGGTACAGGTGGAGGCAGCCCCACAGGGGGTGGGTATCCTGGTGGTAACACACTTGGTGGGGGGTAGCGTGGGTAAGCAGTAGACGTCATGTAAGATGCAGGACGTGCCTGATAGGGCACTGACGCAGTTGATGTGTAGGAGGCAGCAGTAGTGGCAGCGGGTGCAGATGTTGTAGGTTGCAGTCCAAAGATTTCTTCAAGGTTAGTTTTTGACCAGTTAAGGTTGAAGCCATATCGACACTTCTGGCACTGGAATGATGGAGGTTCACTGTCACCTAAAGTTCATTACAACAACAACAGGAGATCAAAACAGCAAGTTACTTTGCTAGTACAACTTTGGCATGACAAAAAGCATATTCAAAATCAAACAAGATGGAAAAAAGGAATAACAAACACAATATAGTTAAAGTAACAAAGGTAAAGGCAGTAAAAATATGATACAAAATAAAGTCATAACCTAGTGACTTACAAAACTACACTTTTAACAGTTTATCTTTCAAGTCAACACATGGTTTCTGATACTACAGCATTTTCTTCTGGGAATCTTTTCAACTGCTACAGAAAAGATCCTCTAATTTGCTACAAGCAATCAGGTCAAAGATGTTTTGGCCAATATAATTAAACACCAGACCTAGTGGTGATTTGCTAAACAGCAGTATTCCTGCAGGTGACAATGATGGATTTTATTCTTGAATAACCAGGGAAAACAAAACTGGTTTTGAATTATTGTGGATTCATGGTTTAATAAATCAAGGTAAAATTATTAGTATTTGAATGAATCAAAATGTGAAGGGGACCATGTTTTTTCTGAATTATCAGGAGGTTCAATAAATAATTGAGGGTTTAAGAAATGGAGATTCCAGTGTATTTGGGTTTGGCCTTAAAAAAATGCTTTGCTTGAGAATGACTACTTCAGTAGGGGCCATAGCTTGAATCAAGAGTCGACTGGGTGAGTACATTGGTAAATAATCTGGTCACCATTAAGACTTACAAATTTTGTAAATACAAAATATTCACAGGATCACTTAATGTTCAAACAGGAGATGCAAAAATGCATGTATGTTCTGTAAGTACAAAGAATTTTCGAAGACATTATCAGCCAAGGAAGGTTTTTCCTTTTCCTTTGATTCACATTGGCTGTCAAAGTCAATTTATATTAATTTTGTAAGATGTTAACTTTGAGAGTTTATTGGCATTATCCCAAGTAACATTCCTAGGCAATCAAGTAGGTAGTGTAGACCAACTGAGAAACATGAGTTTTTTTTCAGATGTTTAAGTTTAAACCATTTGGCAACACAATGTTGCATGACAGTGTCATTTTCCCCAAAAATAAAACGAAACTTCCCAAGAAACAAAATTTACAGTGAATAAAATATTAGAGTCTAAAATTTAGAACATGTTAGGACATACTGTAAACTGCTGGTAATAAGCCCTGGGCTTATACAACTTCATAAGGGGATCTGGATGGGCTTACAGTGGGGGGTGGGGGCTTTCGGCATAAGCTATAGCAGTGTTATATTAAATAAAATTAAATAACAATATTTAGAGAAGAAGCCACATCAGCCTTAGCTGGTTTTCATGTGGGTCCTGAACTGGAATTTGGAGTTGTTGGTTTTTGTGGAGGGAGGAAAACTGGAGAACCCGGAGATAAAACCTTAGAGCAAGCTGAGAACCAACAACAAACTCAACCCACATATGGCACTGGGCAGGAATCGAACCTGGGCCACATTGGTGGGTGGTGAGTGCTCTCATCACTGCACCACCCCTGCTCCCTCAAGGGATGGTGTTGATTAAAATGTTTTACATCTGGGGGGGCGGAGGTTTTAATTGGAAGTAATATTTTGTTTGCAGGTAGCTGGGCCTAAAACCGGGGAAGCTTATAAGTGGGAAGGCTTATGAGCGGCAATTTACAGTATGTTGTGGATAATAACCAGAAAATTATGTTAGCCCATTGTGCCTGTTGACCTCTTGTTTTTCATAAACACCGTTTACAATGCAGATGCATATTTCTGGATGCAATCTTGACAGATTGGATTCAAATGACAAAAAAGGCATTTGCAACAAAGAAGCTATCATTCCTTTCCATCATGAGGTTAGAATTTCAAAATGTCTTTCAGGCATGTATGCATGTGAGAATAAAACTTTGACAGTTCTCCCTCTTTCTGTTTCTCCCAGTTTCTTTTTCTGGCCTTTTATTTGCCTGTCTTCATCTCAGGGAGGTTTCTACCCAAATATCAAGGGAAGTAAACAGTTCCACAAAACAAAAAAAGGTGCTAATGACACCAAAAGGTCAAGTTTTTCTCCCCTTCTGTGTCCAAGGCAGCTGTATCACTAATTATCTTCTGATTATCAAAAGCATTGTGCATGGAAAGGGATTATGTTACAGGTGGTTTATGGACCATAGTCCTTTTACAGCTGGAGTGGGAGTCAATGGCTTAAAAATCCTAAGTGCATTGGCAAAAATCAAATCTACTCAAGACAGCGCATTCATCATGCAGAAATGCATGGTGTAAAAATAGGCCTACTAGATAGGGAGTTGCTGAGGGCATATTTTGTGGAACAGCTAGGACACCTTTGCTTATTCATCCATGACTGGGTAAATCAGAGGGTTTTTAACGAAGGAATGTAATATTGCTATTAATGTATTCTGTTTTGAACAAAAGAAATATGGGAATCTTGATGAAAAAGGTTCATAGGTGTTAAGAAATATGGAGCCAATTGATTGCACAGTGTACATGGAACAGCATGCATCATTAACACTAAAGTTAAAGGAATTCTTTAACCCGAATGACTCTTTTGTACTTGACCTCCCATAACTAGGTGAGGCCCTAAGAACCCAGTGTTTCAACCAGAAAATTCTACTTGAGGGCCAAGGTGGCTCGTGAAGACCTTTTTTAGGGGCCAATTTTTTAGGAAGGGAGCCAATAAATTGAAAGCTACGGAAGGAAAAAATGCATCGGGGAACCAAGGAAAATAAAGCAGTTTATTAGGATCTATGATAAAATTTAATAGTAAATGCTTTTTGAAGTGTTTCTACTCAATAAAGTTTCTTTAGAATCAGATACTAGTATGAAGGATCTGTGCATTGCATGAGAACAATCCTTAGGAATACATGACATGGTCAATGATCAAGGGTTTGCATTGCATTATAGGGCGATTCAGCCATTTGGAAGTTTTTCGATGTACTCAGAGAATCAATACAGGCAAAGCAAAAGGTTGGATTGACTTCTTTTCTTTTGTTGAAAGTTTTAGAAGCAAAGATGGGATGGTTTTTAAAATACTATGTTTGAGTTTAGCCTGCAGTCTTGTAAAAGGAAAGGGCCAAATTGGCCCTTTTTTCGTTTTTCTGGGGGCCATCTCTGATTGCAACGTGGGATTCCTGCCATGGTGTGCTCTGGCGGAAACACTGAGAACCATAAGAGGATCCCTCTTAAATGAGAGGTAGGCATCGCATTACAGCAGGCTATGAATGAGAAAGCATTTGCAGGTAACTCAGATCAAGACTCAGACAACAGTTGTAAATAAATATTGCAACAAGGAGAAGCCCCAATGTATTTAAGACTCAGTTTTGTTCTAATTATGGCCATGCTTTCCCTACTAGTTGTTCTGGCTTTATGCACCTCACCTTTAGCCATTTTAAAAGCATGATTTCTCTTAAGTAACTCCTGAAGACTCTGTGGTAGCTCAGTATCTTTGGTGTTTTCCGACACTATAATGATATATTTGACATCAGACGCACTGCAGTAAGGGCAATGACCAGTAGATGACACAGGGTAAGTATTTGCTGTTGATGATGACACTGTGTTGCTAGAGTTCGAATGAGATACAGCCCCGGTTGCTGATGTTGTTACAGTGGTGGTTGAGCCAATCACATCACTAGATGAAGTATTTTGTTCCGAAAAATGCTCAGAATCAGAAGGAGCTGATGGAGCATCAGTCTCTTCATTTTCATTGTCATCGGTATCATCATGGTGGTTTTCCTGGGAAAGCTTTTGCTGCTCTTTTGCAAGCATTTGTTTGATGAGTTCTTCCTCGTCAAGTTCGTCATCATCATCATCATCATCATCATCCCGCTCATCATCATCGTCTTCCTCAGTTTCTTCCTCCTTGTCTGACGAACCTGAAAAAGGTGTATCATCAATATCACTACTCACAAAACTACTGCCTTATAGTACTCTCTGTAGATAAGTTAATCATACAGCACATTGTTGATGCAAAGCTTTTGAAGGAAATAGTTGACTTAGTTACAAAACATAGTGAATGTACATGATCAGAAGTAAAGAAACATGTCAGTAAAATAAGGCAATGTTATTACAAAAGAACATACATACTTTGCATGACTGAAGTTTGAGTCAGATTTCTTTCATCATCACTTTTTTCTGCTCGAAATTCATCCAAAACTTGCATTGAGTTATCAGAAGATTCATCTTGACTTGATCTTTCAACTTTTGTTTGAATACGAATGAAAAAGAAGTTACAAATAAACTGTCAGTACCTAGAAGTTGGATGATGTAATTTGCTCATCTACAAATGGGACGAAAGGAACAAAAGTGTGCTACTTCACTACCAATCACACCATAAATCATAGTAAACATAAAAACATGATTAAACAAAGGCACTATTACAAACGTGTACAGAACAATCTCTACACAAATGCAGATAAATACAGTTATATGGAAAACTTGCAGATGAAACAAAACAAACAAATAAATAACCAACCTTGAATGCTGCTTTCCCCTGAGCTTGAAACAGGATTTATTGCCTTCTTAGAGTGAAATGAATGGAAGAAAGATATCATGTTTGATCATCTATTCCACAACAGCCATGGATACTCACAATAAGGTATGATGGACTTGGACAGCTTTGACTTTAATCCAACGCAAAAGCCACATTTTGTTTTGGTGATTGACATACAGTGTATTGACTGCCTGCACTAAAAACGTTACTCCTTTAACAGGTAACAAGATATTTTTACATATTTTTTTTAAACCTACTAAACTGATGAAAAGATTTGGGATTGGACAAGCAGGAGTACAGTGACCACATTATTGCAAAAGAGCAAAACAAAAATACCCAAAGGATTGATGACTCAAGTTACAAACCTGTACTGGCTTGTCCAGAGATTCTAAAATCTGATTCAGTGAGACATTGTCCCAGTTGACATTAAATCCAGCTCCCAGAGGGTCAGGCGGACAAAAACCTTGGCATAGGAATGTAGGTGGGTCCTGTGTGTATAATATGAAATACATGTAGGGAATGAACATTTACTCATATTGAACTGAAATATTTATAACATAGTCACTCTAGAGAAAGGTAGATTGTGGTGCACCCAAGTGTTGTTAGAGCATGCAAATTTCTACATGCCACATTGTGGATGAAAAGGGAGTTCCACAAAATTAAGATAGATGCTTCTGATAGCCATTACAACTTCATTTATGACATCATCTCACCAACCCTATCCATGACATGTGTGCTCCAGAAAATATCCAAACCCACCCCAGGGAGGGTTATTGGAAATAACAGGGGAGGGGGAGGGGGTCCAAAAAGCCAAACTTTTAAAGGAAAGTGTGAATAATAAGTTGAATTTCCAGAGGCATAGGGAAGGGGAAGGGGGTCAAACAAAAAACCCTCCATGGGAGGGATATGGGTTTTTTCCCCTGGAACAATACAATGTGAAATATGTTAATGGTGACAGTCCCAGACAAGTGACTGCCTTTTTGTCCAATTTAAGACTATTACCACCCTTTGTCATGATCCATCACTTCACAGGAAGATGTGTTGACCTCCTGAAGGAACACCTCTCTTGGTTATTTGCAGACTGCTCCACAACCTAGTCACTGACACTCTAGATCTGTTTTTATTCATGGTATCTCACCCGATATCCTTCCTTTTCTTGACTTGACCACAAAATAGCTCTTCCTTTAGCTATCAGCGTGTGAAGAATTTCAGGCATATCACCCATCGGAAACAATCTTAAGAGAAATATGTGTAACATATGAGATTAAATGTCTCAAATAGGGTACACCTGTACCTAAATAAATAAATTATACCTCACATAACATATTCGTAGTGACTTAAAATTTGATGATAGGGACAAGATAATGCCAAAACATCATGTACACTCTAGCATTTATATTTCTTTTAAAGAGTACACAGTGTCTAAAGAGTTTCCATTTACAAAAACATACTTATCCAAGATCACATAGAGCCTGTTTGAATTTCCGCAACGAGGACACAGACCATCTTGGGAAACTGTATACTTTGTTCCTCTCAAGTGAACCCCTTTAACCTTATCATCCATGTCCATGGCATAAACTCTGCAAAGTCAATTAAACTTACACAGTCAGATTATAAGAGGTTCCAGAGAACAAACATTTGAGCGTCTGCAGGAGTACCTGCACATGTAAGTTTTGTTACGCTTTCTTTGTCAAAATGATAGCTGATTTTTCAATATATCGCTGCATTTTAATAGAAAAATGTTTCGTGTAACAGCAGCACCAGGCAGTGGTATTTGAAGAGCACTCTCACTCTAGAAGTGAACTGCGTATTTTTGTTGTGTGTTTGGACATAGTGCAGCCTACAAGAGTTTTTAAATAACTAGATACCGGGTGGACTAAAATTTGTGTAGAATTTCCACAAAACATTATCAAATTCTTCTGAGAATAGTTGATCTCTGTTTAGAAATTTCAAGATAATTCTAACATAATTATTTTGGCTTTTTGTACCAATTATTGTTAGTGAATGTTTTAAGCTTGGACGTTCTATAAAATCTCGATTACGTTGTTGACAAAAAACAGTGCACATTAAATCAACATCCTTTGTGGTGCCTGAATGATTTGAACAACGATGATTGCGGTGTGCATCTGGGGGGAGAAAGATGAAGCGTGGTGACGGGGGGGGGGGGTTGTTAAATGAGATGACTTTGTCTTACCCCCGGGTCGTACCTCCCAAAAGATAAGCTTAAACCGAAATGCAACTTCATGGTATATTGCGGTACATAATGTGGACTTGTGGCGTTTATAAACAATGTGGAATCAAGCTAAAATAATACGTTGCTTCTTGTTTAAAGCTCAAGCTTATGTTTCTCAGTCTCGCCAGATTGCAGACGCTTGACCCAGTTGAGGGCTTCATCGTTTATCATGACTGCACTGGATAAATGAGAAAACAACTTACTCCGTCCCTCCCATGAATGCTTCATATGTTGATTGATCCACAGCCTACAGAAAGTGGAAGAATATTTAAGGAAAGGTAAAAAGAAATGACATATAGTTTCGACAACGAAGTTCAACTCACCGCCATGTTGATTACTATCCCATGGGGCAATGGGGCAACAAAAAAACCAGCTGCTCATGCGCAGTCTAAAAAAGCGCGAAAAAACAAAAATGGCGGACGAGGGAAGAGTTTCCGTAAACAGCAAACAAACGGTGCTGGTAATTCATGAAAAACTGAAAAAGGAGGTGCATCAGATAGCTGAGAAGAAGTCTTGGACTGTAAAACAGAAGGATGAATTCGAGAAGAAGCTCCTTGAGGTAGGGCGATCATTATGTTTTCCTAACAGACGAGAGTTGATCAATTTTATGAGTTTTGCAGAGCAAATAGATAAGCCTACATTGTACTTAACTTAACCGTAACTCTGATCGGATTTCTTGATCATGTTTGGTAAAGCTTTACAAAGAATCTGTCGAGGACAGGATCAAGGAAAACATAACTATCGGAGGACAAGGATGGGACAGCCCAAGCAGAGCAGAAGTTTCAAGCAGTTCGGCAGTTCAGGAAGGTAAATGCAAGCTTAATATAAATCTTACCAAGAAAAGCAAAAGATTGTTCAATGCTCTGGGGGTTGTTCTACACGGGAAGGTGCGGGGGAAGCTACGTTTTGGACAGGGTCGTCCAGGGGGTAGTGGTACACCAATTTACCTGAAAAGAAGAATTTATATTTTACACCCAAAATTTCACCTCAAATTCATGCCAAATGCCAAAGTTTGGAAAAACGAGGTATACTTTGTACCCATAAAAGTACCAATTTTGGCGGCAAAATACCGTATACAGTACTTAATTTAAAATCCCCCTGTATACCGTATACCCAAAAGTACTGGCTGACCCTGATTGAAACAGGAAAAATGCACACGTCAATTCAACTTTTACAAACACAAAAATGATAAATAAAATATCAGCAAGTGATTTTAATTTCCATTGCACCTCGAGCTAGAATTCCAGTACAAGTGCGAAGAGTACATGTACTTAATAATAATAACAATAGTACTTAAATGTTGTTCTTATTCATTAGTGAATTTTTTTAATACTTAATTTGTAAGCACAATAACTACATTCCTATTCTGTGGGAGATGTAGTAGCCTATATAAAAGTACCCTGCAGTCCATGCATATTTTGGATGCTCAGCATATCTCTGTGAAATGTTTGGTTGCCATCTTGAATTTTTGAAGCAAAGAAAGGTTGGGGAGAAAAAGAGTTTCTACCAAGGGGGTGGGTGACAGGTGGGAGGAATCAGGGGGAGAGGGAGGGGAAAACATTCTCTACCACCCCAGGTGGCATGGCGAAGGATTGTGAGTTCACAATGGTAACTTGTACTCCTTAATATTGCATAAGTCTCCCCTTGGTTTTTCTCTCACTTGCCTGTTTTTCTTCTGACTCCAAACCTGCCGAGAGCCTGGAACAGTAGGATTAGTAAGTCCTTGGGGATAGTATTCGAAATCAAAATTGTGCATATTATTTTGCCAATATTTTAATCAACAATTTTCAGAGATGGAACCTTTAAACAGAGACAGACTTGCACAAGTTCTTGCAATATGTTCTGATTTGGAAGATTTGATCAGAGGTACTGCAGGGAAACGTAAAAAGTATCCTCAGCAAATCGAAGAAGTGCTAAATAGAATACTTCAGCGTCGTAGGGAGATACTGGTAAGTTGATAGTGGCTAATTAAAAATAGGGTTTTGTATACAGTTTGTCAGTTGTTGATTAACTGGCCCTTGTTGAGAGGCTATGTTGGCAGTTTGGATGAGTTTTAGTAGCTGTTGCCGCTGTGGAGAGGTGGCCGTTGTAGAGAGGGTAAAATAAGAGTGAAATTATGGACTGTCCGCTGGGACCAGAAAAAGTGGGCGTTGTGGAGAGGTGGCCATTAGTGGAGGTTTGACTGTACTAATTATTAGTACAGTCATTTATTGTACTCAGGTTGGTTCCACAAAGAACGTTGTAATAAACAATCCAAGAACAATAATTGGCAAAAATTCAGTAACAGTTGATGCTCAACTTTCCTTCTCAGGTTTGCTGTGCTTGTGTTTAAGGTCATTTTTCAAAGATTTGGCTAAAGCATTGCATTCTAACTTGTAATAATGTGCTTTTTGTACAGGAAAAATATCAGCCCACAGTAAAAAGTGATTCATCTTTGAGTGGTTGCAATGTTATTACTCCGGGTGAGGTGGTATACATTTTTCAAGCATACTGAACTGTATAATATTACAGATAGGTATCTGAGTTTATTTTTTATATTAATTATTTTACACTTTGTAGAACAAGAAAGAAGGCAAGGGAGGCTGTTATTAAAGTGCCCGTAACATGAAAATTTTTAGTTTCCCATCTGATCCTATATTTCAGGCAATGAACTTCTGCAAAAAAATTTTTCGATTTGGATATAACGAGATTTTTCTAAATGAATTTTTAAAAACCTGAAAATCCTATTTTCTTGCGGTCGACCTGCGCCGCTGATCACTAGATCGACCTGCTCATAATTGGCCACATGACTGAATCTTGTGACGTAGGTTCAGGAAGCTTGCACTTTGCCTCAAGTGCACAAAAATACATTTTAGGAGTGACTATACAGAATTGTGTGTCATGGATGAAGAGTTATCTGGTACAGAAAGTGATAACACTGTGGAATACAGTCAAGATGAATTTGAAAATGTAGTGGACGCTGCAGAAGGCAAAGCATTTTACTGACAAAGCAGCTTACCGCATTGTTGCTTGTAGAAGGGCCGGAGTTAGCAGATTGTGAGGCTGTTGTTTCAGATTCTTCGTGTGCAGAAAGATCCCTTAGTCTAGCCTTCATGCCTCATGATCTATGACCATAAACCAAAACAGCGGCACGATATGTACTCAATAATACCTTCATTCAATTCAATTTTTTATTTACACTATAAACATAAATTAAACATAATTCTTACAGAAGAATTACAAAAGAATTAATAAATTAAAATAAAAAATAATTAAAATAAGAATTTATAGCAGAGTGATGCAAATACCTCGAGTATGTGTTGCGGGGGATATGATAAGAATTCTTACCATTTGCTGATCTCTACTCTTCTTGGTGGTTCTTGGTCACAAACTTCATAGCTAATATGCTTTGAAGGGAAGACACAAATGCCTACTTCATCTCTTTTTCACCCTCTACATATTTACCCCTGCTCAACTCAGCCTTGTGAGGTCATCATTTGTGAAATGCGTTGAACAGATCGACAAGATTTTTCCCAGTACCCAGTTTTTCCTTCTTTCAAAGATGAAGTTAACCACCACTTTCGCCTCCTCAGTTTATTGGGTCATGTTTCGCCAAAAAACAGAGTGCGATGAAGACTGATGTTGTTTTCTGAATCATTGATGTTGCTACAAAGAGCAGCAACACACCTTTCTGGCATTTTGTATGGACTATGAAGCTAAATTTACAGAGGTAAAACAAACTAGATAAGTCAAGTCTGAATTCACATGTTCCTGAATCTACATCACAGCTCATTCCAAACCAAGGGAAGACTGGTGTGAATGGTGGACCAAAATGGTAGCAAATTTGAACATTTTCAAAAACTTATAAAAATTTGCATTTTATCCAAATCAAAAACTTTTTTTGCAGAAGTTCACTGGGTGATATATAGAATCAGATGAGAAAATAAAAATTTTGTTGTTATGGGCACTTAAAATCCTCTAAGGCCTGCTGACTCTACCACTTGGACAATCAATGATAGCTGTTTGTGTTTTTTGATGTGCTATTGTTTGATCTGAATTTGTTGTAGATTTTGAGGAGTGCATTCAAAGATTACAAACAGCATCTTCTGACCTTACTCAGCTATCCAAGGTATGTATTGCAAGTAGTATTCCTTTAAGACATCAAAGAGTTATATTTGTTAATAAACTGTGAAGAATTATAATTTAAATTTTATTTCATACCATTACACAGTAGAACAGAGACAGAATGAGTTTGTGTTTCAAACTGAATAATAGTTGTGAGGGAACCTAAGCTTACAAGCCCCGTGGTTTTTTATTAGGTTCCCTTGCCATTTTGTTTTCTACCTTTAACATATTATATTGTAGTTTTGTATTTTCATTGTTATCTTGTATATTGATTTGTTTTATTTATTAATCATTGTATTATAATTCTATTTTTGTTTGTGTGGCAAAAAATAAAATAAAATAATAGTTCTTAGTGAAATTAAAGAAAATAGATCTGTAAAGTGTTAATAATATATAATAATAATATTAATATTAATAATAATAACTTTATTAAAGTGTCAATTGATTTCCTTTTGCTTTGAGTTTCTTGACCAAAATTATCTATCACAACCACCAAAATATCTCGCTTGTTTCATGTGCATGTATCTTGCAAACACACATCACCTCTATTATTATGATCACATAGAAAGTCAGTCAGGCCCTCTAAGTTAGTAAATCCATTTTTGACCTACAACTATTTAATACACGTATTTCCAACCTTCTGTTTCTTTTCAGTCCTTTCCAGAAATTCATAGTAAAGCTGATCGTTTGTGGCAAGCTGTTCAATCCCATGAGGCCATGCAAGAGTGCAAGACTGATGGCGTTTTGTTTGAAACAGACAATAACAACAAGAGTTTGAACTTGTCGTCTTCTGAACCTCAAGTATCACATGAGGACCAGACATCTGAAAGTTTACAATTAGTGGATTTTATGTGGTGGGGAAGAGAAAAACGGAAATCACACCCTCCTGTGAGATTTGATGCTGTTCAAAATACTTAACTCACTCCTCTGACAGCTGGGTTTTAATTTATTAGTAATGTTATTAGAGCAGTTATCAGTTGAGTGTTGTGAAACCAAAACCAAAGTAATCACTCTTCTCAGTCTGGTCAATCACACAGGACACAGACAATCCAGTGAACCAGACAAAACTCGAAATAAATACATGTAGCTCATAAGAAGCGTGGGAAAATGTATGTCAGTGTGGGTGGGTCACAATTGGTTCTAGTTTTCCTATTTGGATGAAAAAGTGGTGCAAGGTTTTTTTAAACCAATCATTCAGCTTTGTTATGCAAATCAAATAAATGTTTGACACTCGAGTGAAAACTGCTCTATGGAATTGGTTATTTCACAATGAGTGTGAAAAATAGAATTACGATCTGTGAGCTGTTTTAGAAGCTACTTAGATTAAGAGTCCTACCTCAAGGATAAAGCAAACAATGAAATATGCAGAAGGAAGTTCAGGAGAGAAAACTTAAATTTTGTTAAAAGCTGTTTATTTTTGCTAAGTATCCAATACCAGTCAAAGTGTGCATTATTTTGCACTTAACATTTTTTTTATTTGTTTTGTACTTAACTAAGCAAAGAATTTTTAACATCATTAGATAAAGTAGGTGAAGAGTTGTTAATATTAATGTAGGCTGCCGTAACCATCAGATGTTGGGTGAAGATTTAAAAAAAGATCACAGAACAAAGGCCATCTGAGGATAAAATGAGGCACTGGGGCCATGGTTTTTTGTTACTTATTTTTTTTATGGACATGTTGTATCATCATGATGGTGTGACAGTTTTGGAGTAGTCAAATAATGTTGTAATTTTTTAATAAGAATTGGACAATTTAATTTCTCCAGCTAAGGTTAGCCAGAAATGGCATTTTCTAGACTGTGATATGAATAAGTGAGTTTGATGGATGAAAGCAAGTGAGGTCTTTTAAATTTCAATGTATTCAATTGTTCCAGTAGCAATCAAAATTAACTGTATTGATTATTCCATATTGAAATTTTTAAGCAGATCTGTTTGTCAACTCTAAACTAATTTATTATATCAAGCAAATGTAAGGAGGCACTTGTACCCTCTGCAGACCTTTATTTTCTCCCCTTATGTAATTCTTAAACATCCCAAATAACTTTCAATACTCCAAATCCGGCAATTCCTCTTTTTATCCGATCACCTTTTTCTAGTTAATCTTCGCTAATCCTATTCATCCATGAGCTGGCTTACAGGATACTTTGATTTCCAATGTGGCGTGAGATGAATGTGGGTGTTAGCTCTTTTGACAACTTTTAACACTCATTGTAGATCAAAAACAGCTATAACTAAACTCTTAGTCTTGGACTTTTAAAGTCCGCTAACCACTCTAAGTTTGAATCATGCAAACCTTCAATATTAATTTCATTTCGTTTTGGAACTAAAGGTTTCAAAATTTGGGCAACACAGTGAAAACTTCTACTTTTTATGAGTAAAAAATTAATGCACTTTAAATTTTACCATGCAGTTTTAAGCTTCCTTAAGCTTCTTGTCTCAACTCTTCTGCTGATCTTCTTTGCCAACATATGTTACTTAAACTACCTCATCAATAGTCATTGTTACTCTTGCTCACTGTGTATGAAGTTGTGGAATGGATGCCAGCAACCATATTGTAATCCCCTTTTTACCTTAGTAGTTCCTGTCTGGCTTCCTCCCAGGCGTTAGACTATGAGTAGTCCCTCTCTGGCTTAGGCTGTCAAGCGTGACGTGAAAGAAAACTGCGAGAAAAAAATGGCCATGTGAAATCCTGGGTGTGAGATGCTCGTCTCGCCACTAGGAGTTCGCAGGGCCAAATTTTTCTTGCAGCTTAGACTATGAAAAAAAGCGACAGGGACTACAAGCCTTCACAGTCAATTGATTTTGGTGCCATATCCGAAACGAATGGTCCAGAGTAGCCACACTTCTTCTTAGACCACGTGACCCGAGACGAATGACCGCGTGCAGTGAAATATCGAGGCTGTGAACTAGGCAAGTCCCAAGCTCCCTGTTTCCCACTCTGCAATGCCATTTTTCCTGCCCTACAGACCAGGATTGATTTTTCATGAGCTATCTCTGCAATGGTGTCTTAATTGTTCCCTGCGTCAGTTGTCAGTGTGGTCTGAAATCCCCATCAGGGGTGTCCAACAATGTTTTAAACAGGGAGGCTCCTCCCTATGAGCTTTTAACCCTTGCCCTTTTATATACCATTTTTGACAGAAAAAGAAACCTTTTCCCATACCTTCCGTAGAAAATGGTGACCCTCTCCCTCAAAAAGATTACAAAAAGGCAATGTTTTTCTAGACGAGAGAGGACTGGTAACTAGTAATTTGTTCAAGGCTATACTGCATGCACCTTACACAATATGTTTTTGTACTCTCCAAAATGGCGGACGTTGTCGACGTTACATGACGTTAATTGCAGGAATGACTCCGAGCCTTTTGATAATAAACCGCTGACCAAAACTATATATGCTGACATACTTGCTTACATCATATACTTTCACCACCTTTCATGTTCGTCCATACACCTTCATTCACTGATATACACGTTCATAGACCTTCATTCACCTTCGTACACCTTCATCGACCTTCATACACTTTATTTCACCTTCATACACCTTACACCTTCGTACACCTTCATCCACCACACACCTTCATACACATAGAACTTCGTACACCTTGATACTCCTTCATTCACCGTCATCCACCTTCATTCACCTTCATTAACCTTCATTCATATTCATACACCTTCATTCACCTTCATTCACCTTCATAGACCTTCGTACACCTTCATACACCTTCATTCACCTTCATACACCTTCCTCCACCTTCATAGACCTTCATTGACCGTCATTTACCTTCATTTACCTTCATCCTCCTTCATAAGTCTTCATACACCTTCATCCACCTTCACAGACCTTCATAGACCTTCATCCACCTTCATTCACCTTCATAGACCTTCATCCACCTTTATAGACCTTCATACACCTTCATCCACCTTCACAGACCTTCATTCACCTTCATTCACCTTTATTCACCTTCATACACCTCCATTCACCTTCATACACCTTCATACACTTCCATTTACCTTCATACACCTTCATCCACCTTCACAGACCTTCATTCACCTTCATTCACCTTTATTCACCTTCATACACCCCCATTCACCTTCATACACCTTCATTCACCTTCATACACCTTCATCCACCTTCATACACCTTTATTCACCTTTATTCACCTTCACACACCTCTATCCACCTTCATCACCTTCATTCACCTTCATACACCTTCATTCACCTTCATACCTTCATATACCTTCATTCACCACCATTCACCTTCACACGCCTTCATGCACCATCATACACCTTCATTCGCCTTCGTTCACCTCCATTCACCTTTACATACCTTCATACACCTTGATTCACCTTCATCCACCTTCATCCACCTTCATCCACCTTCATTCCTTCTCATATACCTTCATACACCTTTTATTACCTTCATCCACCTTCATTCACCTTCATACACCTTCATCCACCTTCATCCACCTTCATACACCTTTATTCACCTTCATACAACTCCATCCACCTTCATACACCTTCATTCACCTTCATACACCTCTATCCACCTTCACACACCCTCATTCACCTTCATGCACCTCTATTCACCTTCATTCACCACCATTCACCTTCATACACCTTCATACACCATTATGCACCTTCATTCGCCTTCATTCACCTCTATTCACTTTCATTCTACACCTCTATTCACCTTCATTTACCTTCATACACCTTGATTCACTTCATCCACCTTCATCCATCTTCATACAACTTCATTCCTTCTCATATACCTTCATACACCTTTTATTACCTTCATCCACCTTAATACACATTCGTTCACCTTTATTCACCTTCATACACCTTCATTCACCTTCATACACCTTCATCCACCTTCATACACCCTCATTCACCTTCATACACCTCTATTCACCTTCATAGATCTTTATTCACCTTCATACACCTTCATTCACCTTCATACACCTCCATTCACCTTCATCACCTTCATTCATATTCATACACCTTCATTCACCTTCATGCACCCCTATTCACCTTCATCCACCTTCATGCACCTTCATCCACCTTCATTCACCTTCATACACCTTTATTCACCTTCATACACCTTTATTCACCTTCATACACCTTCATTCACCTTCATACACCTCCATTCACCTTCATAGACCTTCTAAACGTAATTTCGTCTGTTTTCACCGCTGCAAAAGCGTAAATATGTCTTTATTAGGTTATCCCTGTGTTTTCTATTTTCTTACTGTCGGCCCTAGCCTAAGTCTGGAGAAGAAAAGATGATAAATTCACTGAAATTCTCATGCTTGTTTGGATAATTAATTAACGCAAGATGTAGCTTAGATGTTGTTGTTTTTATAACCGGTTATCAGAGCAGCTCGTTTGTGTCTTTTCAGTTGATAAACTAATCACAGACCACTTAACTCACATTCGTATTTTATCGTTTTTTTTTTCACGTGATCAGTTTCAACGAACCCAGATCAGTGCTGAACTAAAGCGGTGACTATTGACGACTATTCGCCACTATCCGTGACTGTTCACCACCATTCGCTATTCGAGTTTTTTTAGACACCCTGTTAAAGGTCAGGAAATGGTCAGGAAAAAGACATTTTCCCTATGAAAAAGGATTTGTTAAAAACTTGTCAGTCATAATGAATGGGTGGAAAGGAGGGCTGCCCCTGAGGGCAGGCTAGAAACCGTTACTATGTGTGTTGTTTATTTGGTTAGAGAAATTTTATTTTTATCAAGGGAAAGTCAGAGAAAAGCATTGTTCTTAAGCTCTAGTTTTGTCTCTAACTCAAATCCTTGCATTGTGGGTAACAAATCATGTTTGGAATTCAAGACAGAATTGATGTTAAATACATTTATCAGAATTATTTTTGATATGTTTATATTTTTTGCTTTTACACAATTTTACAGTCCCAGTGTTGTCACCGAATAGTCCGAGCACGCCTTCCGTGCCTATCATGGTAAACACCTGACGCCTTTAGTTTTCAGGGCTTGGCTCTGTAAAATGCCAACACAACTGAGAATAAGACACGCTGTGCATTTAAAACGCGGCGCTGAATTTCAAGCTCCCGAAGACACATGTTCAGTCTTTCCTTGGGGTTTTAAGTGATATCACAAAGGACTTCAAGAGTCAACTTCTTGAAAACTATTCAACGAATTTCATTTGAAATACCTGTACTTTTGTAGAAGAAAATAACTGGCGACTGAGTGCGTGCTTTATTCGATATTTTTTTTATTGATATCATTGTATGCTCTATTGTTTGACGCACAGAAATCTCAATGAAATATTCTGATGCAGCAAACACTTTTCTAGTGGGTGGAATGAATTTTAATCGTGTATGTAAGGAAGTCTCAAAGGACGTCCCGTTCATTTTAGTGTCAGAAAGCGTCGTGTGTTGTGAAGGTGAACCAGTATCTTCGTCGATGTACTCCCCTTCGCAGATAAGTATACGCTTTGGTTTTTTCATTTTACGACCTTGTTCGCTTTTCGCCTCGTTTCGCTACGCTTGCCCTTTTCCGCAGTTTATTGGTTTAGTATAACCAGTTCGTTGAGCAATTTTTTACGTCCACACAGTGAAGAAATTGTTGAATACTGGGAGGGTGTGAAACTTTCGGAATAAAGAATTACCGAGTTCGTTTAGACAAGCACATCGGAATAGCAGGTTTGAAAGTTTCTTACTGATTACCACATTTCAGAAATACTAACTCTCTTGTTCGTCGTATTTGTAACTGTTTAATGTTGTCCACGGCGGGTCTGAACTGCAGGTCACATTCCACAGGTCAGAGTACAGAGTCACTGTGCTACAGATAAATAAACAGCACCAAGATTCAGTCTCCTAGCCCTAATTAGCCCTAGCGCTCTACGAAAATGTTGTTTTAGATCGAGGGGAAACTTTTGGCATAGTTATTCATTAGTAGAGTAAGGATTTCTACTCTTGACCTGTGGAATGTGACCTGTGTTTTAGACCCGGCTTGTTGTCCATTGCTCCGATGCTCTGAGTTGCTCAGGGTATGAAGATCTGACTGACTTAATATCAACAGTTTTAAAGTTACGTCAATAATATTCCCTGAGAATCATGTTAAATTCTTTTCTCATGCAGGAACAGTTTGTTTCCACACAATCGCTGAACTTACTGCTCGTGAATGTTTTAATCGGAGTTTAATTTAGTCGGTTTTATTTTGAGAGCGACTTTGTTGAGATGTTACACAGCCATCCTTGTCCTTCGCCACACGATTGATTTCTGATATATTTTCGGGTAAGTAATATCAAAATATTTGGTTAGAATTTCAGAAATAAAGGCAGATTTGAGTTATGATTGCATTGTGGCTTTTGTTCATTTATCCTCATGTTTTCATAATTGTTCACATTTTCGTGAAATCCGAAATTACTTGAGGAATGGAACCAATTTTGAGCAAACTTGCGTTGAATTCTGGCGAGAAAATAATCCTAAGAGAACATTAAGAAATTTGTTAATGCAGGCGATATTGTCCGATGTTATATGGCCGGTTTCTAACTACCAAACTGATTGACCGATTGATAAGACCTCAAACTCAAAGGTGATATATTTTTGACAGTTTCCTCTCTCCTTCTGGCATTAGAGGAACAGAGGGGAACCCAAAGGAAATGTAACCATTATGAGCTAGACTACGAGTAGTCCCTCTTTCGCTTAGTCCGTCGTGCGTGACGCGAAAGAAAACCGCGAGAAAAAAATGGCCGCGCGAAATCCTGGCGCGCTCCTAGCCCCCAGGATTTCGCGCCGCCATTTTTTTCTCGCGAATTTCTTTCGCGTCACGCACGATCCGACGGACTAAGCGAAAGAGAGACTACTCGTTGTCTATTATGAGCAGCCGTGTTCAGCTTTGAAGCTCCGTTCTCTCCTTATCAGTCTCTTCATGTTGCGATCAACTCCAATTTCAGGTAAATTCTAGGTTTTACTTTATCTTTATTTTACAAGTATGATCTGACATTGTTGCAAAGTCTGATTTAAAAATTCTGACTAAGATAGCTATCACGATAAATTGATTGCTATGGCTCAGTTTGACCCTTGCCACATTTTTATGATTTTTTTTGTTCTAGTGTATGGTAATTTAAATTAAAATGCAACAGAAACCTTTTTGGATCGCAGGTTGTAGTTCTTGGGCTCTAGCGCAACCTGGTAGTTGACTACAGGAAATGACTGATTTCAGATAAGTACATCGTAGTTTTGTCATTTGTTCGTCGTTTTCCTGGTAAACGATTTCTGGTAAACGAATTCAGAGCAAGATTGATCGAAATACAATATACCACCAGAATTCCAGACCTAACACGTTTGCACTCAGTAAATTTTCTAAGCGAAAAGAAAGTCAGTCACCACTATAAAATGCATTTCTCTAGTCTCTTGATTTCAGGCTAGCGAATACAATGTAATATGCCTGAAAATAGCAACATTGTACAACTACAAGACTGTTCTATTGAATAAAAGGAGATTTACTTCATTTATTGACATTTGCTCTCTTTTTTCCAAGGTTGAAGACAGAGTGCACGTGCATTGAAAGAAAATGCAGCTATTTTAGATTGTAGTGTTTTACCCTTCGCTTCGATGCAAGCAGACGACATCTGAAAGATTTTATGGTCAGATAAGCTCGTTGTCATTTTCTTAACTCTTCTGTCTTATACCATTTACAGTATCAGTCCAAGAAAGAAAATAATTGATTTTCCTTTATCCTGTTGAGTACATCCTGAGGGAAATAACCAAATGAACTGTCTTCATGTAGCAAAAAAAAAAAAAAATTTATACTGCTTTGTGCATTCAAACGCTGCCTGAATAGTATTTATGCTTTAAATGTCTCTGTGAACCGCTAGCTCTGCATTGTTTTGACCAAATTCCTAAGCCTAACGCAATTTTTAAAAGTCAGTGTATCAAAGCTTCCTCTTTTCTTTTTCATGCAGGGTTTAAAAAAGATATGCTGAGAGAAAACAAGTCCATCTATTTGTACGACAGTGCGTGGCTCTTATGTTCTTTGCTACAAAGTAAGTATTGCAAACATCTTGGTTCAGATAGACCAGATATTATCTTCGCAGTTTTCTATTCATTAACTGAGAAATGTTGTCTAAACATACCACCAAAGCTCAGCAGTAACGTTCATAAAATATTTTCTGCCGGTGTTAGAAATTTATTTGCAACTTGCCTCACTTGGTTTCTGGAAAATTTATGAAACGAAGGACTGAAAATTTGCCAATGCAAGAAAAGCAACTTCGTTAGCTCTTGGACTCATTGGTTTCAATCAGTAGTTCACTGCTTGCTAATGGCTGGAAACGCTTTTTCTCTACAATAAGTGCAGCGCCTCAAATTTTCCGGTTTTTTCGGTTTCAGTCCAAAGTTAATAAAATCTCCTTCCATGTCAATACATTTCAAAGTATCTTGCAAAGAAAATCTTTAACTATTTTAATGTCCTCGGCAGAACCAGGAAGTTTGTTTGAGATTTGCCAGCCAACAAAAATTTAGTGTTTTCTTAAATAATTTTACCATACAGTATTGATACCTGCTTTAAGAAGTCACTGCAGAATTGTCTGTTATTAAATTTATAAACACGTCTCGAATTTGTTGATGAAAAAAAATAGTTCGTTTTATGTTTAATCTCCCTTATTGCCAGGTGAACTCGGATATTGAAGAGAAAGTGTGGCCATTTTGGATTGCAGTGTGTAATTCTTGAACGCTGGTGCACTATGACATATTGGAAAAATCTTAATTCAGATAAGTTCACGCTTTCCTTATTTTACCAGAATTTGTCGTCGACCACTTTAATAAGTGTGTCATTCCAAGTATCCTGTAGAGAAATGTAATCGGGAGTAGTGAAAGATGAAATTTTGATCCTGTAGTGAGCGTGGGACACAGAATAGAACATCTCACTCCGTGACGGGATTCGAACCCATAAAGTCTTAGATACCGGTTGGGCAACGAGGAATTGTTCTGATGTGCGAACGAATTCTTAAAAGTAACACGATTGCGAGAGATTTGTTCATCAATTTCAATAAAGTAATGCTTTAGAAAAGCACTGTAAATGTGTATTTAGGGGCAAATATTCGAAATTAACACAACTGGAGATCCGATAATCGTTGAAAAGTAATTTAATTTGTTGTTTTTTGTTCTTTTTATCACCAGGTTGAATGCGAACATCGTTTCAATAGAAAGTGTAGCCATGCTGGATCAAAGTGTGTAAGCTCTCGAAGCCTGGTTGACAGCCATTGAAAACACCTTTTCTCAGGTAAGTCGTTTTCTTCTCTGGTTACCATTGAACGGTTTCTGTCCAAAGAGTGATCAGAGTCTGACCATATAAATGCCTTCCTGACCCTTGTTAAGTATCTCAGTTGGAGAGAAAATATTGAAATCAGGATATATTGTAACTAGTAAGAAGAATTTTACTTGAAGATTGGAGACTTGTTCAGTGACATAATGGAATCAAAGTTAACAGAATAAAACAACATGCTGGTGTTAATTATTATAACTTTCGTAAGCGGAACATTGTGAAAACAGTAAGTGTTAAGTGATACAATCAATATTAACCAGCTATTTTGTTGATGTTTCCTTTCTTTGCAGGTTAAATGCCCTTTCAAAGAAATATGTAGTCATTTTGGATTGCAGTGTGCTGGCTCTTGGACCCTGGCCTGGAAATATCTTACTTCAGATAAGCCGTTTTCTTGTTTCTCTAGTTGTTTACCATTAACGGATTCAGTCCAAGAGTGATCAAAATATAACCTCATCGTACCTCGTTGCGTTGTCAAGTATGTTACATAGGCAATGTTACCAAATTCATAAACTAAGAACAAAAGAAATGTGTGACAATCAATTGGGAAAATTAATATTTGAGTACGAGACTGAAGTGAAAGATTGAACATCGCAATTTATCATTTTAAAGGACAACTTGAAACGGCCGAATATTCTCCGCAATGCAAAATTGAAGTGCTTTTACTTGACATTTTGAATTCAAATTTAACAGAATAAAAACGTGGTGGTGGTACTAGTAATTGTTACAAATTTATTTTGATATCAACATTGTGAAAAACAAAGATTCCAAAGTAGCATTTCAGATTACTCTCGGCTTGGCTTTGCGAACGAAGATTTAAGGAAGTGATCCACTTATTCTGCAGACAGAGAACCATGTACGATAATTTACGAGAACAATTCCAGTTTAATAGTACAATGATAATTTACAGTGCGAACAATGCTTTCCTTATACGAGGTCGCAAATGAACTTTAAAGGCGATTCATTTAGAGAAGGAATTGCTCAAAATCAAATGTGTTTTAAAATAGTATTGTCAGGCATTCAAGAACGAACAGCAACTTAAATTATAACGACTGATAGAGCTCATGACTTTATCGGCATGACAATTCTAATTGCGCTTTGGCAAACACGATCATTTTTTGGTCATCAATTTTCGAAGCTTGACAAAAATCTATATAAACATGCACTACTTTTTCGTCTGTGTAACTGATATAAGTACAGTGTTAAACATGGAGGTGAATGAAAAAATATCATCGCCTAGGGCAAATTAGTGTCTTGCTACACCATTTAATATGGAAAATTAACGTTTAGAACAGAGAAAACAGAATTAATTTTTCAGGTGGCTGAAAATATTTACGAGCGTTGTTTGGTTTCGATACGTACTTGCATGTGTCCGGGCACAAGTGGGCTCAAGCCTTGAGAGAAATGTCATGTTTTCGATGTAGCGATGTTTCACGGACATGGATTTCAAAGTGTAGTTTGAGTATTTTCTTTTTCTCAAGAAAACAACAGTTTGTTGCATGTGAATAAAGTTTTTGTGTCAGTATTCAAGCAAACAACAAACAAATAACATTCCAGCTAGAATAAATATGTGACGCTAGTCTCGCAGGGTAGCTGAAATGATAAATTGAAGTAATGGTCGATACATTTTGAAACAAACAGCAAAAAAAAAAAAAAATGGACCCAGAGAAAAATAGATAAATAGAACAAGTACACAGGTCAAAAGGTGTCAAAACTACTGTTTACACATATGAAATGTAATAATGAAATGGAAAATAGATACAATAGAATCGAAAACTTTAGAAAGCTTTGAATTTACATAGTATGTTAATTGCTGCACGCGCAGTCTCCCGCTTCCTTGGAATGTCGTTTCCCGTAAAAAATAAAGAATCTTCAATCTAAGCAGGAGCCATAACCGGGGACGGAGACCATAAGTCTCGGGATCTGCGCGCACCTAATGATATGGGGCACTTTGGCTATTTTTAGAACAAATTGTGCCACCCTGACGAGATACATCCGCGCGGATCCACGCGCATGTCGTGGGTTCTCGCGTTGTCTAAAGAATAAAGTTTATGTAAGAAATCTCTCTACTATGGTATCGAGGTAATTTGTGAATTTCTCAAACAATGCTTAATCATAACCAAAACCTGTTTTTGATAGTTTCTTATTATTTCTGCTTGTTTGGAAAGTTTGCAAAAATTTTTGGAAGGAAAGGCGTGCCCTTTAAAGTCCGAGTCGGTGTTTTCAATTGTAGCTAATTGGCAACAAATCTTGACAAAGATTTCTTTCGTTATCTTTTGTGCTGAGATTCTGCAACAATTTTCACCAATGCCAAAAGGCTACTATCATGTGTGTTTCTTCAACGTAGTGAAATTTTACACAGCTGCGAAAATAAAATAGACAAGGAGTTTTGATAACTCGGCCAACAAAATCGAAATCGTTATTCGAGTTGATTAAAGAAAGCGTCATCGTAACTTTGCTGATTATTCCTGCTGTATTCACATATTTTCAGCTAAGCAGTTTAATATGTTCTCAAACATTTATCAACCTTGAACATATTTAAAAACTAGAGATATTATTGCGGAAGTCCAATTTGTCATGTTTACTGACTGTACAAAACACGCATCGGCGGGCGCTCTTATTCATCGACAACAGACAATTTATTGAATTTTTACGCAAACAAAGCCTATCCGTATCTACAGACGTAAACCTATTGGGCCTTGATGAAATATCAAGTGTTGCTTACAATTCAGGCGAAATGCAAACTTGCAATTTTTTACTACTTTTCGGTGGCGATAGACTCTGGCGAAATCCCCGCAAGCGTGTGGCAAGAGGGAAACTATGAAGTCCTAAAACGCTGCAATATCCAAATTTTTCCAACTAGTTTTTTTGCTGGGTTACGGAAAAGCTGTTTATCTTCAGCATATGTGAAATTTAGAGTGGAGTAATGTGGAACTCTGGTAAAAGAAGCAGCGGAACACAACTTGGTCTGAGTGATATAAAACGGGACATACCTAAATTCGACACTGCCTTACTTCAGTCGAATTGGACCAGCTTACGACGAAAATACTTAAGCAAAATTCCAACAGACATAAACGTATTGAGTTGTGGGCCAAAAGCATAAAACATGTCGGGAATTTCGGATGCCATTTCCCCCGCGCTACAACCGCAAAAATCCTCGCAGCATGTACGCGCGCTTTCCGCACACGATGGCGCAATTTGTTCTAAAAATAGAAAAATCGTCCCATATCATAGGGACAGCCCCAATACTAGAAATGGCGCGTGCTTACGGTCTCCGTCCCCGATTATGGCTCCTGATCTAAGCTCATTTTAGCAACTCAGTGTATAATTTTCACATCGATTCGACATAGGGAAGATTAGTACAAAGTTGTTGCATTGAAAAACGTTATTATCAGAAGTTAGAAACTAGTCTCACTTAGTGCAGGAACCGTGATTTTACAAGAAGCATTTACAAGCAGTATTACTGAGGAAAGGTTTCGAGACATAATTATCATTAAGGTTTAATTTTTGCTTTGGAACTTTTGAACAAACCTTTTGAATTTTAATCATATTCGTCTATCCTTTTCATCTTTTATATGGAGTTCTTAAAAATAAAACAAATTTTAGAACATGTAAAGGGTGAAGGTTAACTGAGAGTGTCTCTTTCCATGTTCACCAAATTATAAATGCGGTATAGTAATAAAACATATATGCAGTATGTGGTGATTACTCATCTAGGAATGTTAATTTTCGTTCAAAAACTTGTCAGGTAAAAATGATATCGTGCTTTTGAAAAGGACCTCCATCTTGGATTCCAAAATTTTGCAAATATGTCAAAAAATTTGAAAACACTAAAAAATATGGCGATTCAAATTTTTTTAAAATAAGACTTTGTAAAAACCAAAAAAATCTCTAAAACACAGACTTGAGCTTAGAAAAGTACACCAAAATTCATAAAACACCTTTGAGTGTGCTTGTTTGCCACAGGAACGTCAGAAAAGCAATGAACTAATTGACACAACAAAACGTTTCCTGATTGTTTTAACAAGGAGTTATCAAAGTTTTGTTATTTATATTAACCTGCGTCAGTTTCCATTGTTTTCATTTTATCAAGATACTGGAAAGAGCATTGACCTAAATCCTGTTTCGAGACGTATTGGCAATAATTAAAGTGAGATAAGAAAGTACTTAAACACAATACATTTGAACATGGTTAATAGAGGGAAATGGTTATGAATCATGGCAAATTTCTTTGTTGTATGTTTTTGTTGGCTGTTTGAGGCGGGGGGGGGGGGAGGTGCAAAAAATCTGGAAAAATACAAAAAGTGGTTATGTGTGCTCATACAACTAACCAATAGAAACATTGCGATTACGTAATTCATGCACAGTCTAGGAGCATACAACAAAAAGATGTGCAGGGTCAAAGACCTTCCAACATAACTCTTAGCCTGTTTGCTTTTTTGATGTTTGCTGGGATTCTTAACCATTCCCTCTATTAACTATGATTTGAACAAATACAACTGTCTTAAGAATATGCTTGAAATTGTATCGATGACCTATAAGAAACTGGAACCGAGAATCAAACACGTAGCCGTGAGGAAATTTAGTCGTGGACATGTTAACAGGTCGTTAATAATTTGCAGCAGGAAATTATTTCACATCATTGCTGAAAAAGGCTGTATTTTTACCCCGCATTTGTAAGTCTATTTCTCAGCTGGTCGGTAATAGCAGGTAGAGTTTTGATGTTGTTTCCGTAGCAATGTTTGTTTTTCAACTCTTTGGCAGGCAAGTGTACTATGCTTTCTGATAGTTAAATAAGCGACGCTTTGGTAAGCAGTGAAAACACAAGGTCAATTTGCAAGGACCGACGTAACGTAATAAAAAAAGAAGTACCGGATCCTGTCCCTGTAAAGGATGTAATTGGACTTGGTGATGTCGGACTACTGACAAAACCGCTAGGCTGATAAAAAGGTTTGAGAACGACATAATCAATTCATATATTTCGAAAAGCTTAAATAAAAACGTCCAGTGCCTTGAAAAGATTGCAGAGGCTTTGTTTTTGAATTTTCGGTTTTACGTTCTTTTATCAATAATATCAATACTTTTGAAGCATGAATCAGTGGTACCCTATTAAAAGTTAAAGGGACAGCTGGTGCACTTGCGCATTAGATACCATTTGGTTTCATACTGGTTAATTTGCATATCACAGAGACACGATCCATACTGTTTTTAACCAAATATGATACAAAAACTATCATAGGATGAGCAAAAGCCCACTCAAAAACAGGTTTTTCAGTAAACGATTGAAAATCAAGCAGAACACTGCGAAGATTGAAGCGGATTTCTAGATGAATTCGACGAGTATCTTTGATTTCAGGTTGAGGTCAGCTTTTTCAAAGTGAGAAAACTAGTGTCCAGGTCAGCGCGGTCCCAAAGCCGACCGTGTCCCTTTAAGGATACCAAAAACATGAAAAACCATCTTTAACAAGAGGTGCTGTTTTCTGTAAGAGATAATCCAACCAAGGATTAACGCAGCGGAGCAGGGCTTAAGTTTTTGTATCACCCGACTTCAGTTTGCAGAGAAATATTGAGCCACGGCCCATCCAAGGATGCGAATAATACAAGTGGGAATGAATATGTCAGTTTCTTTCTTAAGATTTGTTAAGTGCAGTTCAGAAAACCTGAAAAAAGACATTAAATGGAAGTCATTTCTTCCCTACTGGTTCAGATCGAGGCAGAGCGTGTTGTTAATCATAAGTAAGGAAACAAGGTCGTGTCAACATGCCAGCAGAAGTAAATAGTTGCTGCAAAGTTAAAGTTTTAACTTTGAAAATGGAATTTACAATTTTAACTTTAAAATTTCTAGGTCCAAAAATGTTTTCTAACAAAAGAATTCACAAAGTCAATCAGTCTTCATAATGATTTCATGAAAACGTTTTATTGTGATCATTCTTGATCATTATGTAAGAATTAACAACCAACAGTTATTGTGCTTGACAACGGTACAGTAACCTGTTTATCATTAGTACAAATCTACCGGATTATACTAATGCAATACTGCATTCTGATTGGCTAAGGTATATCTTGTACGATCAGCCATTAATATTCAGTGGTTGAAGATTGTCTGCAAAATAAGGACATTTTTTCTCGTCTCACCGAAGTTACGGAAGAGGATTTAGAAATATTGAATGGGTAATCAAATTCTCCAGAAGGCTCCGTGAAACAAGGCCATTTGCTGTCACAGTACTCGAAATTTTAGAAAAAAAAACTGATAATCGCTCGGACAAAGCTGAAAGATGGACTCAAAAGACAGTTCATTCTGAGCTCGATAACACTATGGTGACGTTTTAAAGTGTAGAGATTTAATTGGCAATCATTTAGTAAGAGTTCTATATTTAAACGACTAGTTTATTTTGCTTAATATTTGTTTATTTTTTTATGAAGCCAAAAGCTAGCGTTACCTTGTGAACATTTCATTATATATGTAAGCACCGTAAGTTTTATTTGGAAAGAAAATATAGAACAAGTAGGAGAGTGTCGCAGCAGCACCCTCACTCCTACAGTTCATCGCATAATAATACATGTTGATTCTGCGTGACACATTCTGATGAACTGTTAATATTTGATTCGATCAACAGGTAGCCTGAGGGATAGTAAAGTAAAGTGAACAATGACACACCACAGCGAACAACTGGCTAAAAGACAACTGAATGCAGAAACACTTTCAAATAAATTCTCTTTGAGCTTGGAAATAAACTTTAAGAAAAGCACCTGTACTCCGTTTATCGTAAATCTGTCGATCCTCATAGTAAGTTACGATGGAATAGTTGATTAACAAATGAAGCGGACGTTAATATATATAATATCAAGTCTGTATGAGGGAAGAATAAAAAGAAAGAGATTTTCGCAAATAACGAAAGTGAACTTAGCTGGTGTAAGGAAGGTGCAAAGAGCAAATTAAAGACTAGACTCCAATAAGCTCTTACACCTTCCTGTGATAAAATATTATTTGGAAAATAACTATAAAAAAAAATATGCCGCAGAACCAGAAAGGTGAGTGCGGTTAAACCTGTGTCGTTGTCCTTTACTTTGCATTTAAATTCAGTTTAATCCAGTGAACATTGCTCATTCCCAAAGCAGAGGGCAATGCCAGAAAAAAATCGTCAGATAATAAAAAAATCGTGAGATACCCCTACACGAGCCATTGTGCACAGTAGTTTATCTTCGGCCAAAAATCCCCCACCATCTTACAGGGGAAGATTGTTCGAAGAGTCTTAATTCCTGTTCCCCAAAACCCCCACTCCCCTGAATGAAACAATAGCGAAGGAGGATTAAATCTCGTCCATAATCCTTTACTTTCCTAGAGAGAATATTTGGAGAGGAAGTTTAACTCTCATCCGTAATCCTCCACTCGTCCTTTAAAGTTCAAAAAGTGGTTGTAATATGAGGTAGACTTCCTCCCAAAGTACTTTTCTCTGAGAGGGTTAAAGGTTAAGAAGTAGCGGTAAGACTAAACTACACTGTGTCGACACTATGGGCATAAATAAGCAGTCTAGTCTTTCAGCCATTTCTTAAACCTTGACCATCTTAAAGAAAATTACTTTGGGAGGAAGTTTTGCTGAAGACATACACTTCCCTCCAAATCTCCTTCCTAGGAAAGTAGGGGATTATGGAAGAAATTTATTCCTTGCGCACGATTGTTTCATTCAGTGGAGTGGTTTGAAGAACAGAAATTAATGCTCTTCGAACAATATTCCCCGGTAAGATAGTGGGGCATTTTGGCCAAAAGATAAACCACTGTGCCCAAAATATCGTGTAGGGGTATCTCTCACTGACGATTTTCTTGAGGCATTGCACTCTGCTTTGGGAATAGAAAATGTAACTTGGATTCAACTAAATTTAAATGCAAAGTAATCCTCCTTCCAAGCAAGGTAGAGGATAATCACTGTTAATAATAAAAGCATTTCCACCTTGTTTATTACGATTTCTGGAGTCATTACCTAAATTGAATATATAAATAAATTAACCATGGAAAAAGTCATCTTGCTCCCTACTACCTCCTCTGGGGAGGAGGAAGGAGGGAAAAAGAGTCATCTTGCTCCCTACTACCTCCTCTGGGGAGGAGGAAGGAGGGAAAAAGAGTCATCTTGCTCCCTACTACCTCCTCTGGGGAGGAGGAAGGAGGGAAAAAGAGTCATCTTGCTCCCTACTACCTCCTCTGGGGAGGAGGAAGGAGGGAAAAAGAGTCATCTTGCTCCCTACTACCTCCTCTGGGGAGGAGGAAGGAGGGAAAAAGAGTCATCTTGCTCCCTACTACCTCCTCTGGGGAGGAGGAAGGAGGGAAAAAGAGTCATCTTGCTCCCTACTACCTCCTCTGGGGAGGAGGAAGGAGGGAAAAAGAGTCATCTTGCTCCCTACTACCTCCTCTGGGGAGGAGGAAGGAGGGAAAAAGAGTCATCTTGCTCCCTACTACCTCCTCTGGGGAGGAGGAAGGAGGGAAAAAGAGTCATCTTGCTCCCTACTACCTCCTCTGGGGAGGAGGAAGGAGGGAAAAAGAGTCATCTTGCTCCCTACTACCTCCTCTGGGGAGGAGGAAGGAGGGAAAAAGAGTCATCTTGCTCCCTACTACCTCCTCTGGGGAGGAGGAAGGAGGGAAAAAGAGTCATCTTGCTCCCTACTACCTCCTCTGGGGAGGAGGAAGGAGGGAAAAAGAGTCATCTTGCTCCCTACTACCTCCTCTGGGGAGGAGGAAGGAGGGAAAAAGAGTCATCTTGCTCCCTACTACCTCCTCTGGGGAGGAGGAAGGAGGGAAAAAGAGTCATCTTGCTCCCTACTACCTCCTCTGGGGAGGAGGAAGGAGGGAAAAAGAGTCATCTTGCTCCCTACTACCTCCTCTGGGGAGGAGGAAGGAGGGAAAAAGAGTCATCTTGCTCCCTACTACCTCCTCTGGGGAGGAGGAAGGAGGGAAAAAGAGTCATCTTGCTCCCTACTACCTCCTCTGGGGAGGAGGAAGGAGGGAAAAAGAGTCATCTTGCTCCCTACTACCTCCTCTGGGGAGGAGGAAGGAGGGAAAAAGAGTCATCTTGCTCCCTACTACCTCCTCTGGGGAGGAGGAAGGAGGGAAAAAGAGTCATCTTGCTCCCTACTACCTCCTCTGGGGAGGAGGAAGGAGGGAAAAAGAGTCATCTTGCTCCCTACTACCTCCTCTGGGGAGGAGGAAGGAGGGAAAAAGAGTCATCTTGCTCCCTACTACCTCCTCTGGGGAGGAGGAAGGAGGGAAAAAGAGTCATCTTGCTCCCTACTACCTCCTCTGGGGAGGAGGAAGGAGGGAAAAAGAGTCATCTTGCTCCCTACTACCTCCTCTGGGGAGGAGGAAGGAGGGAAAAAGAGTCATCTTGCTCCCTACTACCTCCTCTGGGGAGGAGGAAGGAGGGAAAAAGAGTCATCTTGCTCCCTACTACCTCCTCTGGGGAGGAGGAAGGAGGGAAAAACGAGGAAGGAGCATGTTGTGTGCGTTTGGCCACGCTGTTGCGACATGTTTTGTGTTTTGGTCAAGTATGAGCGACCAGCACGTAATATGACGGAACAGGTCTCAAGAGGGTGGCCAAGCGCGCAACATGTTACGCATAATAGTGTTGTGATATGTTGGATTGACCTGTTGTGATCACTTGGGGGGGGGGGGGGGGTTTGATCTTTATTTATTAACACACTTTGTTTAAGTTTTAAATAATGGACAAGGACACAACATTTGGCCGCAAACTTAGTTTGCGGCTTGTTTATATATCTTTTTTCGTTATTTAATGATCTAATGTTGTAGAAGGTTCCAAGAGCTCTTTTTTTTGTGAGTCCTTTAATTAGCCCTTACACCTTCTTAACACTAGGAAAGGCTTTGCGAAATTTCACTTAAGTATTGTACTTTGATTCACATTGTTTTAGAGAAGAAAATGCTGATGAAAGCTACCTTGCAAGTCTTGTTTATTGATTAAATAGCTTTCAAAAATTCAGTATGTTTTTCCAAAAAGTCACTTAATTCCTTTCGAAGACTTGCTCACCTCTTTTTTTTAACACTTTATTTTAAGGTGGTTGAATTTAATATTGATAAGTGCTGCAGCCCATTTTCTTAACGGATCCGTGTATAATCTCTGTGATCCTGTTGACAAGAATTATCATTATTGATCAATTAGAAGGCAAGTGTAAGTGCTATCTAGACAATTGAAAATACGTGCACTGAGACGTTATATGCTAGTTTACCAACTGTACTGGTTTAACAAGAATGAACGCAAAAATTTCAAATCTCTATCTCAAGTTTTTTCTTTCTTTAATTTATTTTCATTTACACAAGCTATTCGTTTGATAGGTTGCCATCAATATTTGGGTGCTACTTTATCACAAAATCCGTTAACCAGGATGCTATTATCATTCTATAGAAAGTCAAGTTAACAACGTGTTATGCTTAAATGAATAAGAACTGTAGATGTAGTTCAGCTACCTTAAAAACAGCAAGGAACACAGATGGTATCCATGGATACACTGACTAAACTTATACTAGAAAATTCGGCAATGTTGTCAGATTTGATATCAAGACAATGTCCTATACAGTTGCCTTATTTCTTTATTCTCATCACTTGACTTTTTGACAATGTTTTAAGACAACTAGGAGAAATTGTATGTTGATTTCTAGTTCTTGAGAATTGAAAAGTTCATTCAGTTCTACCTTGGCGCTATTTTCTACGTGACGAACACATTGCTCTTCCACTGTCAATTTTAAACCTTTAGTATACGTAAGACAAAGCATTTAAATTGACTCATTTACTATTTTATAAAATGAAATGATCTTTCGAGCTAAATCAAGCCATTCTTAAAGTGAACCTCAAATTACTGTTTATTTGTGTAACTGAAGTGTGAAGAAACATATTTCAAACTCAAAATTGGTAGACGAAAAGCTCTATTTCGTTTTGGAGACTGATGGCAAAATTAGATTTGTAAACTATCTCGCTTGTCAGTTTCCCACTGTCAGACATTAAACAGAGTGCGTTTATTTTCTCACTGAACTTGTCGTGTATAGTAAGTCATTTTATACAGAGAACGGGTTTGTTGGGGAATTTGATGCCTCACCGATACCTCTCTCAAGACCGTAGCTAGAAACGCTCCAAACATGTATGGAGTTACCACTTTTTACCGGTACTAACTGGAAAATTTAATATCCGTTCACGACAAACAGAAATATGTTATTATTCTAGGCTATATTCCTTCCAGGAATCTTAAAGGTACTGAATAATTTTAAAATGCCTTAAGCTATCCCGCAGCATTTCTAACAGAGTGTTGCCAAATTATTTCTGGTTACAATAAAATAATGGAAAATCGAAAACTAATCATCATTATGGAATAATATAACTTTACTTCTTGTTTACTTTTGCAACAAAGTGGGCAGCACTATTGAACGTTGGAAATGGATAATTATAACTTAACTCGCGTGTCTGCGTATTGAACATCTTATTTTTTAATTGTCATCGTACACAAAGAAATTAGAAAAAAATCAGAAATCGAGAGTGAAATTTGCCTTCCATCGCAAAAGTGGTTTTGCACGAGAACTCGTTTTCAAACCTAAGGACAAGGTAAACTCGGAAATGGCCTATTCACTACTCCATCAACTGGACAATGATCCAGAGTTGATGACTTCCTTTTTTCTCATCATCTTGTTGAAATTAATATTATTGTAATTAACTGAAATCAATTGAAATTCTCATCATCTGCAGAAAGGAGAAATGAGCTGTCGATCACTATTTCTTGAAAATAATAGAGTTCATTTCTATAATCCACAAAACACGTTTCAGTGATGAACGACTTTTTAACTTGAATTTGTTATCGCTTTCTAGGAACAATACGTGAAAACTGGAGCGAAGCGAATGCTGGAAAATCACATCTTCGTTTACACCGAAATCGAAAAAATATCTTTCTCTTGAATTTATAAACAATCCACCTCTGAATTACAGTTCAACAAGTTTCTCACTTTTTCTTCTACAAATCACCAGTTAAGAACTTCACAGCCTTAACTTTTTTTGTACAGGACGCTTAAAACAAAAGTACTGTTTTTCCTTATCATTTTTCATGTGACTGTACCATGCAAGGAATTAAATTCGCACTCCTGGTATTACTTTGGAATTTTTTTCCTGTTTTGTCGTTGAACATCTTAGTCGTCATTTAGTTTTTTAAAAAAATATGCTAAGTCGAGCTGCCACAAATTGCAGCCGTTTCATTTAATGCTCTAAAAAAGCGACTGTATCGAGATGAAATCTACACAATATGCCACAAGAACAGCTCATAAAACCTGTCTGTGGGTAATTTATAAAGCCAGAATTCCTAAATCAAATGTAATGGTTATTTTGGGGGCATCGATTTCCCTTCTTGAACATGTACTGTAATTTTGGTGTCAAGATTGAACTTAAACAAAGTTTTCAAACACGTAAGTCCAATTCTTTTCTCTGACCTTTTCCAATAAGAACGCCGCAAAGAGCTTGTAAATTGTACATTTCTTCTACCTAGCCTCCTCTTTAACAATGCATAGAGTCAGCTTTCGTCACGACACACGACTGAAAACAATCTGTTGCTGGTGTTTTGTGGCGCTATTTCAGCCCACAATGCGAGCGATTTGACAAAATAAATCTTACGCTGGATATTTTTTCCACTTAAAAGTATGAAACATTCAATACTTAGTTGCTACATTCTTTCTCGTATATTTTGATATGCGAAAGATGAAAATTTGGCAATAAATATTGTAAATTTTGACATCAAGACAATATCTCATAGTTGATGTATTATTTATTCTCATCACCTGACTCTTTGGCAATGTCTTTATTCAGTCAAGAGATTTAATTGCTGATCCACTGTCAATTTTATAACTTTATTATCCGTTGGTTCATTTGCAATTTTTAAAGCGGTGCCCTTGAAATGAGCTTTCGAGCTAAGTCAAGTCACTTTTTTGTGCAAGTGATGTACGAAGAGTCAGTTTTTAACTCGAAATTGGCAAGAAAGCCGTCTATTTATTTCCATTTGGGGTGGTAAATACGTAGCCAAACAGTTTTGTAAACTCTCTCGCCTGTCACAATTTCCCTTTGTCAAACATAACCATAATACATTTATTTTTTAGTCATGTGATGCAGTGAACAACCGGGTTTGGTTTAGAATTGATGCCTCGCTGACATCTGTCTTCAGACCCTGTTAACGCCCAAACATTGAATTCACCACTCATGGAACACTTACTTTTCGTACCAGTTCCAGCTGGAAATTATCCACTCACGAAAATCAGAAACATTTATTGTCTGATGTCACCAAAGAAAAAAAAAAACACAGGAAAATTGCGTTAACTACTCTCGGAATTACGCTAAAAGAGGCGGAGAAACAAATCATTTGCAAGCAGTTATTCCGCAAAGGTAATATGATTATAAATTTGAATTCACGGAAATGTCTTACGAAACACCGCGCTACGCTCCCAGTTACCCGTGTGTTCTAACTTTCCGGACATTAGGGAGCTCAAGTGAGTTTTTCAAAAAGCTGAAATTGCACTCACAAGTGCAAATTAACTCCAAATTGAACGAGACAAACCGTATGATTACGTATTAATAATATAAACATGAAAAAATTCGCGTGGCGCAAGTGCCGGAAGATCTTTCTTGAAGCCAGTTTTTCTCATTTGAGAAAACTTTTTTCAAAGTTTCAGCACAAAATTTTCGTCATCATTTTGCGTGATATCATTTTCTTAGAAAATTCCCTATTGTCTTTCAGTCAATCATAATCCAGAATTTCGATGTGTTATTTGCACTGGTGTTACACTTTTTGCACTGATGTTACAGTTTTTGCACTGGTGTTACAGTTGAACTGCACTCCTCTTAGCCAATCAGAATCGAGTAATTTTTTCATGTGTATTATTATTAAGGAAAATCGTGAAGTTAAATAAGTATGAAAATAAGAATTGACGAAATCTTTTTTCTTAATTGATTCAATATGGTGTCACTGTTAACTTCTGTAAACCAAACTTTATTCGTTCTTCTGTAAATTAATTGTTAAAAAAAGGATTGTAATTGATGTAATTGTGGAAATAAAAAATCCCAAATGAAGAAAAAAAAAAACATAAAACAGCGACGAAAACGTCACCAAACAAAAGGTTTATCGAGTAGAACAATGGCTGTGCGCGTACGTTTTAAATCTTTGTGCATTTTGTAGCCGTAACGCTACATGAACAGGTTCTGTGCATTTTGAAGAACGTAGGTCGGGATGGCAAATTTTTTGTATTTCTTTTGGGAATGGACCGCTGGCATTACATATTTAGTTTGAGCAAGTTTTAAGTACTGATTGGCGTACGGAGCAGATATCCAGATTGTTACGAGATTAGAAATATCATTTTTCTTTCTAGGAGTCGTCCCTGGCGTAGGTATCGTCGTTGCTTAAGCTAACTATTTCATTTCTTAACCACAACTCAAAATTCATTCTTTCATGTATGAAAAACGGAGGATTTCGCATGCAGTTTCCAATGAAATTGAAAACAAAGTAGTGAGTTTAAAACCAGTTAAGAAGTATGATCTTTTAAGTCGATTTAAATAAACGACAGAAATTCCATTTATTAATTATATAATCTGCGTTTTTTTTAAGGATTTCGAGTTCGACGTCTAGTTGACCTTTTATCATATCTTTAATATCGTTGTGTTAACACAGTTTTAATTTTCGTTTTATGATCAGTTATAATAATTCATGAGTCTTCTTTAAAATTTATATTTTCTGAATATTTTAGCACAAAGTTTCGTCCAATAGATAATACGGCCAGTCAACAATGCTCCTTTCCCCATTGGAATGTCATTCAAAACGTTTTTTTCACATGAAACACTCTAATAAGTACAATTTTGCTTTTTTAAATTTTTAAATGAACTTCAGTTTTCGGTTAACATTGTATCACGAACATTTGATGAAAGAGAACTCATCGCAAATTGCCAAAAAACGTTTTCTCCGCGAAATTTAACCCGTAGACCTAAATTAAGTCATAGCAATTTGTTTTAAAATTTTCTCTCTTTCTGATCTATCTACGAGTCCGTGTAAGATTTAACCCCCCAAAGACGACATTGCACAGATGAATTGAATGGTCAATGTGCAAATATATTCTGAAATCACCTAAATATATTCTGAAAGTCCCTACATATTTTGGCCGTTTTTCATTCTTTTGGAGGGGTGGGTCGGTTAAAATATTCAAAAAAGTATCCTTACGTGCTTTCATGAGCATGCCGTGATGAAAAAAAAAAAAAACAAACTACAGAGGGCTCCATAAATGTAAACATTATGCAAGCAAAAAAAACAAGTTGAGAATTAATTGCAAAGCCAATTTAATAAGCTTGTATACTCTGGTATTGGTAGAAGTCATGTTGCCAAATCCTGTGTTAAAAAATTCCAGTAACGGTATGAAAGTTGTCTCATGGTTTCCTTTTACAATTGCTCACCAAGTTCATTCAATAATCTTCCTCCGAGTAATTAAGAAGGAATCTACAAGACGTTTGAGTAACAAGTGGAAAAAACTTTGTACCGAGATTATTCACATCGTATTGCAAACGGCTGTGCGACTGTTTTAAATATCTTCTCAAGGGAAATTATTTCTAACAACACCAAATGTCGACTGAAACAGATTTTGAAGTTCATGTGAAATACTTGAAATTACTGGTGAAATGAAACTGATGATGAAAGTTTACCTTTGTTTGCACAATTTCTCTAAACTTTGAAACTTATTTTCCCACGTTTCCATGGGAAATGGTTTTCGGTGTTATTTCAAGCAACTATTTATATCTTAACCTTTTAGAAAATGCAGAAAGGACTGCAAGATACTTAGATTATTCTGGATGGAGGTTTTTGTCCAATAAAAACTGAAATTGCCCGATTTCCTCTCGGATTTTGTGTTAATTATTATTGTAGAACTAATTAATGATTAGATCTGAATAAGGCGACTTCAATTATTCTATGCTCAATTCAGTGGAACGTTTTCACGTGATGTCATCAAGCTTTTAAATCCAAACGTAAAGAGCCACCAGAGTTTCTATCCTCATCAGGCATAAGAGGTGCGAAAATTATACATCTTGACAGCATTTTAGCGCAATGGTGTCCCTTTGGAAACAAGTGCATTTTGAATTTCAGAGAGATGGCAGTGCGGGACATCGCGTTTTACATTCTTTGTTAAATTTTGAGTTTTTAAACCCGCGTCGCTCCAAAATTTTTCAATACATCGAGCTCAAATTCCTTGACACAGTTGATCGTGCTATGCCCTTTCAATATTCAGAATTTCCATCAGAAACTGTATCACTTATGGGGCAAATATTATAAACAAAGATTCGTGCACCACGGAGATACACCAATATGGCGGAACCATACTGAGCTCTGTAAATTTGTGCAAAACATTTAGGCAAATAACTGAAGTTTGGGATAGCGCATAGACCTAAAAGCCGGAGAGAAGTCTTCTTTATTTATCTTCAATAAGATTGAATTTTCTTGTTTTGTTTTTCTATTGCACGACAGTGAAAACGATCTATTGTAGTCCGGCTATCTGACTAGCTGTGCCTTTCCAAGATTTTTTCAAGATTTAAAATCCTTTCCTTTACTAGACAAAAACAAAACAAAAACAAGAAACAACAAAAAAACAGAAGAAGTCCTTTTTAGAGCAATCATACTTTTAATTTGGCTCATTGTGATACCGTCAAGAGTTATACGGCTGTACAAACAGCACTCTCACATGGAGTTTGCAATGTGACGAACTGGAAGATTAAAAACTTTCAATTGAGATACTTCACTTTATATTCTCGAGAATACTACTCAAATGCAAAGGATGTATACATGCAAAACGACAGTTCGATGTATCATTCATCTCGGCTTACTGGGAAAACTAGAGAGCATTCACGAGATGATTTTATTGATAAGCCGCGGCCATGTATTAATTACTTACTACCCCTTCCTCTTCATTTAAATTTTTCTCGAAAAGAAACCACCATTGTTCTCAATTTAGCAAAATACTTTTGCCTTGAAATGCCTTGAAAGAAACAAGAATTACGAGAAATAATGTTCGATAGTTTCAGGTTGACCTTCAGCATAACGAACTGAGTGGTAACTTTTAACACATCCCGTGCTCAAAATGTATATTCTCATTACTGGTTTTCTCATATTGTTTTAAATGTTAACTCTGAGAATTTAGTTTTTCAAAGTGGTAACTCTTAAGTACATCCCATGCTCAAAATGTGTATTCTCGTTACTGATTTTCTCATATTGTTGTTAATACTAATTCTAAGAATTTGGTTCTTCACTAAGGCAATATCTTCTAGTTAATCAGTTTCTGAGATTTTCATAATTCTTACGCTGAAACTGTTCAAAGTTAACGAGAGTAGAAATAATGTACTTATCTGAGATTTGATGTTTCCAATAGTCAACTTGTGCCAAAGTCCAACAGTACATTGCGATCTAAGATGGCTACCCTTTCTGTCAACAGTGATATATCAGCCGCCTGGAGCGAGAGAAACAGAGAAAAAAAATGTTTAATCAACACTACCTTGTCAGCTAATAAATTTACAGCAGTGTTAGATACAGTTGATAACTATGTAAATTTTCAGAAAACAGTAGTGTTTTGATGTGCTTTCGAGTTTTAGCATTTTCTTCAAAAATGAAATAGAATTCCCATGGAATCCAAGATGGGCTGTATTGTTCGCGCTTCTAAGAATCAAGGATAATGTTTTCCAACTTGGTTATAACATAAGCTAGCTATTAAAATTGGATTTAATGATTATTAAAGAACCTTTTTTACGACTATTTACGTCGTGGTATTCTCCTCTTCACCTACACGTTTTCAGACGCTTAATTCCAAGGACGTAAAATGAAAAGTGCAAGATGTTCCTTTACATAATAACTCCACCCCCGCCCCCCTCCACGCGAAAATGATCTGAGCCAACAGAAGTTCGACCCAAAGTCCTTCCAAACAAACGGTAGTCTCATTATAATAATTATTATCGAACATAATACAGTGCACGTGTATTGTACTGATATAAATTATGGCATTTTCTGGACAACAAGACAACCGTACGCTTATATGCAGCAATGGTACGAAACTTGAAAATCTATCAATTTTACAATCCGAATCACGATTTTTAACACTCTTGGAGTGTAACGATAGGAAAACCATTATCTACTTATCTGAGCTGAGATGTTTTTCCAATAGTCATCGATCGTACGCCAGAAGTGAAGCTCTGGACACTGCCATCCAAAATTCAGGTAACGTTGATGAAATTCAATTAATTAAGGTTGATGAATAAATCCTGAAACTCGTGAACTGTCCTTTAACACATCTTTGGTCATCCTGGAGATAGCAGAGCAAACGGCAGCAACTTTAGTTATTTAATCACCTTGGTTTACTTATGATTATTTCATGGACAGATAACTTGCTCACCCCAAAGACTTGTTCGCATGTTGTGGTCAGAAAGTTGAACCATAATAAATGGCCGTCACAAATTAAAACAATCGATTTGGAACAACTCTTCATCTTTCATGTATTTCTATTCAACTTGGTAGCGTAAGAATGAGTTGATAACGAAGGACAGCCGCCATTTACGATAAAAGACTTGCTGTAAGGTTGATAACGCGATTTACTTACTTTTTTAATTAATCCTCTTCGTTCTCTGTGGGACACAAGGCAGCCACAATCCATCTACATCTCTATTTTGTACGATATGTTGTTCCTCATTGAGCTCATGGTAGGCGCCAGGTGGTTTTTGGCGAACCAGGTTTGCTGTTGCCAGTTGGTGTCCATCTCTAGGCAACCTTGGGAAGTGTGTGGTCAATCCATCGGATTCATCTGCGTTTGATTTCCGTCACAACATTCTGGCAATAAGTTTTTCTGTCAACGGATCAGAGATAAAGAGCAATATTCACTGCTTGCAGACAATGACGTCAATTGTTTTGAATTCAATTTTTGTACAACCAAACAGCTCTTTGTTTCAAAAGCCAATTGCTCTCATGTTGGCGAACAAATAACAATATAGCTAGCCTAACGAGCTTGCAAATCTTCATTCCTGCGCCGAGAATTTTGCTATTTTTTGCCCATTTTCGTCATTGAACTACGCCTATAGGCTAGTCAGTTAGCTTCAGTTCAGATAATTTTTTTTTTTAGAATTAATGAACGAATTTGCCAGTGTAGTCAATAAGTTAGAAGTTCTTAGATTCTTGCTATGGATTTCAAAAAATTATTTTTTTGAACAGAAAAACACGATCGCAGGACGATAAACTGAAGCATTCTACGAATGGATTATGTAAAAAAAAACAAAAAAAAAAAAAAACAGTAAAACTTTAGTGCCACCAAATCGTAAGATCTTAGACTTGGTACTTGATTTCCTGTATTTGTAAGATAAATGAAAAATGTTTTAACTTAATAGTACGAAATAAATAATACGTGTCACTTTTGTCTTTGGGTTAATTTTAAACAAAAATACGTCCAAACACGAGACTCGTCCATTATAATTACGAAACATTCAGCACCAAGGCATACAAAATTACCAGCGACATGCACTCATTTTGAAATCGATCACATTCTTTATTAAATTGCAAACTGGTTCTAATGTTACGTCTGGATACCCCTAAACTGGACTTAGCTGCAAACTTCAAAGGATTATATTAAATGAAATCTAGCGACAACTGTGATTCACTTATCTGAACTTCAACGGAGTTGTCGTCAACATGAAACTTGCCAGAAGTCCATAGCTGGTCGTGCTACACTTCATTTGAATTGGCGAATGACGCCTGTCACTCCAATTCAATTCCTTTGGATACAACTTTGCTGCCTCTGGTCAATTCTTGTGAAAAAACAGGAAAGTCATGGTTAAGTTTTTCGCGTGTTAACTCAAGCAAAACTGACTTGATTGAGTATAAGTATCAGTGAACGGACCTATATCGGCCTTGCACTTAACAAAACTCCCTCAAAATGTGGAATAACACTTTTAAACGACTACCAACAAAGTGGTGCACTGTAGTGGGAACGAAATGAAGATTAGTTATAGGTTTTGATATAACTACATAACTGTTCTCTTCATATCAGAGCAAAGGCAAAGGCGGTTGGAATTTTCTGTTTTTATAACAGTTAAAAAGAGTGTACATGGTAGCGCTCCGAGGTAACGAAACAAATTGCGATTGACAAAGTCAAACGGCAAACCAAGCAGATTATCAAGCTGTAAACAAACATTTTATTAAAAATAATCATTCAGTTACTCACAAGAGAAATGTTTGCTATTCGGTTTTTCAACTTCGCCTAAATACAGTCTTCGATGTCAAGGAAAAGCACATGCACCTCGAAGCTTTCACAGCATTGAGGAAAGTTTTATTATACCATTCAATGATCAAATTGAAAGACGAGGGAAACAGCTAGGACACGTGACTAGCTAGAGAAAATGTGGACTTACCTGAAGGAAGCACATCGACTAAGATGTCTTCGCCCTTGCCTTCAATTCAACGGCGATAAATAAAGAAAATATGGACTTGCCTGAAGGGAGCACAGCGACTAAGATGTCTTCGCCCTTACCTTCAATGCAACGGCGACCGACGCGAAAATGGGTGTGTCATTCTACACTTCTTTATATATACCCACATTAAAATTCGTTACAGCCACGAGAAATATGCTTTGAACAAAAGAAATGCATCCCACGTTAAGATTGTGTGCTTTGAATTGTGAAGAATGAGCAACTTGGGAGAAAAACACGCACCTGAAAGGAATTTTGATCCGAATATGCTCTGTTTGTAGTTAATAGGCCAATTTTAATATATTAAAATTCTAACTTGACTCCGCGAGGCTTAACGGAATAATAAAAAAAGAAGTTAATTATTCATCCCTTAGACCCGAGGCGGTCTCTTTTGTTTTATTCCTCTAAGCCTCGGAGCTAAGTAAGATATTTAATAAATCGAAATTGGCCTGTAACTATCGAAAATCTCACAGACAAGAACACCGCGGTGAAGCGTCGTAAAACGTACTTTTGGTCCAACTAAATAATTACAGTTGCGTCATAATTCAACTTTAATAATGACGAAATTTATGCGCGCGCAAGTTATGACGCATACTCAATTTTCTTACCTCTTTTTCACGACTTTGGAAAATATCTTTGGAAGAAAAACTTTTCTCTGACAATGAATAAGCTTACGAAATCGCATGAAGATCTAACCGTCGATACAACCAACAATTTTAATTTTGACCGTAAAAATTCCTGCGGACGAAGTGCGCTGGAAAGAACGTGCTTCACTACGGTATTTTAAGTTAGCGCTTCTATATCTAGAATTCAGTTTCTTTGTAGAATTTAAATCTTGCCATTTGTTCGGTTTCTTTTTAACATTTGCTTTAGTTCTCATAATTTCTCGTGATTTTTTTTACGGAAATAGCCAAATTTAAGCTTGTTTAAAGGAGCTCAGTCACGGTTTGTGCATATTGAAAAGTTTAGCCTGAATTTTTCAAATTCGTCGTTTGCAATCCGTGTTAATCTTCTCTATCCTTAGCCATCCTTGTTCCTTTTTGGTTTATCATTATGTCTTTGGTGTTTTTCTATCTTATTAAACTGTTATTTTTCAGGTTTCCAGTACCTTCCGTATCTGAAGGTTTATCCTGTCCATTTGACGCGGTGAACCAGCTTTTTCACTGCAAAAGTACACAAAGGAAAGGCTAACAAAGATTGCCAGAGATAAAGTTCGATAGACTGTAAACAACAATTCTATTGTCTTTCAGTCAATCATAATCCAAAATCACGATGTGTAATTTGCACTGATGTTACACTTTTTGCACTGATGTTACACTTTTTGCACTCGTGTTACACTTGAACTGCACTGCTCTCAGCCAATCAGGATCGTTTAATTTTTTCATGTATATTATTAATTTTGTAAGTACACTCAATCCTGGACATAAGTGCATTTGTTCGCGATACAGCTGGCCTTCTTACAGGGGTGGGTGACTTAGCTCAATATGTAGTTCTCATAAAACATTCCCACATGTAATTCTCTTGGGCTACAGTGTAAACGTCACAGAAGTTTGCAAATGTATTACAACATTCTTTTCATTAATGTACTTGAGAGTGAATGAGGGTGAATGATGGTGAATGATGGTGAATGAGGGTGAATGAAAGTGAATGAGGGTGAATGATGGTGTATGACGGTGAATGACGGTGAATGAGAGTGAATGATGGTGCATGAGGGTGAATGATAGTGAATAATAGTGAATGAAGGTGTATGAAGGTGCATGAAGGCGAATGGGGGTGGATGGAGATGAATGAGGGTGTATGAAGGTGCATGAGGGTGAATGATGGCGAATGAAGGTGTATGAAGGTGAATGATGATAAATAAAAGTAAATGAGGGTTAATAATGGTGTATGAAGGTGCATGAGGGTGAATGAGGTTGAATGATGGTGAATGAAAGTGTATGAAGGTGAATGAGGGTGAATTGTGGTGTAAGGAGGTACATAAGGGTGAATGATTGTGAACGATGGTAAATGAAGGTGAATGAGGGTGAATGAGGGTGAATGATGATGGATGAAGGTGTATGAAGGTGAATGAGTGTGAACGAGGGTGAATGAAGGTGAATGAGGGTGAATGAAGGTGATTGAGGATGAATGAGGGTGAATGATGGTGTATGAAGGTAAATGAAGGTGAATGATGGTGTATAAAGGTGTATGAAGGTGGATGAAGGTGAATGGAGGTGAATGGAGGTGAATGACGGTGAATGAGGATGAATGATAGTGAATGAAGGTGTATGAAGGTGAATGAAGGTGAATGGTGGTGTATGAAGGTGAATGAGCGTGAATAAAGGTGAATGAGGATGAATGATGGTGAATGAAGGTGAATGAGAGTGAATGAGGGTGAATGATGGTGTATGAAGATGAATGATGGTGTATGAAAGTGTATGAAGATGAATAGAGGTGTAGATAGGTGAATGGAGGTGTATGAAGGTGAATGGAGGTGTATGAAGGTGAATGGAGGTGTATGAAGATGAATGAAGGTGAATGAAGGTGAATGAAGGTGTATGAAGGTGAATGATAGTGAATGAGGATCAATGAGGGTCAGTGAGGGTGAATGAGGATGAATGATGTTGTATGAAGATGAATGAGGATGAATGATGGTGTATGAAGGTGAATGAAGGTGAATGCGGGTGAATGAATGTGAATAAGGGTGAATGCAAGTGACTGAACGTGAATGAGGGTGTATGAAGGTGCATGAGGGTGAATGAACGTGAATAAGGGTGAATGCAAGTGACTGAACGTGAATGAGGGTGTATGGATGATCGTGGACGAGGCTAAATGAAGGTGAATAAGGGGAATGAATGGAAACAATGGGTGAACTAGGTAATATCAGCAGTATTGGGTATGGTCAGCGGTTTATTATCAAAAGGCTCGGAGCCATTCCTACAATTAATGGCTACTATACGGATCTGTAGACACAGTGGTAGAGTTGCGTCATCAGAAAACAACTTCATCAGAATGGAATATTTGGGTACAGTCTCTAACCAGTCGCTGCAGCAGGGCAGACTTCAAAGTGTTTCAGAATGCGATTTACGGCCAACGGTTAAAATGGTCTTTTTCTTTGTTTTCTTTTTTTTCAACCTTAAATCAATCCTACGAAAATAAAAGTTCCTCTCTCGCTTAGTCTGTCATGCGTGACGCGAAAGAAAACCGTGAGAAAAAAATGGCCATGTGAAATCCTGGGTGTGAGATGTTCGTCTCACCACTAGGAGTTCGCAGGGCTAAATTTTTCTTGCGGCTTTCTTTTGCATCACGCACGACAGACTAAGCGAAAAAAGCGAAAGAAGGACTACTTCTAGTCTACCCAAGCCTTCACAGTCAATTGATTTTGGTGCCATATCCGAAACGCATGGCCCGGCGTAGCCACACTTCTCCCCAGACCACGTGACCCGAGACGATTGACCGCAGTGAAATATCGAGGCTGTGAACTAGGCAAGTCCCAAGCTCCCTGTTTCCCACTCTGCAATGCCATTTTCCTGCCCTACAGACCAGGATTCATTTTTCATGGGCTATCTCTGCAATGGTGTCTTAATTGTTCCCTGCATCAGTTGTCAGTCTGGTCTGAAATCCCCATCAGGGGTGCCCAACAATGTTTTAAACAGGGAGGCTCCTCCCTATGAGCTTTTAACCCTTGCCCTTTTATATACCATTTTTGACAGAAAAAGAAACGTTTTCCCATACCTTCCTTAGAAAATGGTGACCCTCTCTCACAAAAAGATTACAAAAAGGCAATGTTTTTATAGACGAGAGAAGACTAACAACTAGTAATTTGTTCAAGGCTATACTGCATGCATCTTACACAACATGTTTTTGTAATCTCCAAAATGGCGGACGTTGTCGACGTTGGCTGTTCGTTCACCACAATCGGTAATACTGGAAATGAAAATTGTGATATGCCCCCTCCTTGTCTCCCATCAGCAACTGTAGAAATAACTAAGTTAATGAGTGAAGGATGTAAAGAAAAATCTCTATTGAGCGAAAAGAAGGAGACGATGGCAGAAGGTGACCACACGGCAGAAAATATGGATAACCTTGGGGCTGAAAGTTGTGATATGCCCGCACCTTGTTTACCATCAAAACCCCCTGAGAAGACAGAAATTGCGAATGAAGGATCAAAAGAAAAGGCTTCACCTAAAAAAAAGAAAGAAACTGTACCGGAATTGCCATACAAAGAACCTTCATGGAGTGGTATACCGGAGGAACTGTACAGCTTGGAGGTGTTGAAGAATGGATGTATTGTATCAACTATCGACCTTACTAGTAAACCGTTTCACGTGTTTGGAAGGCTTCCAAACTGTGACGTTAGTTTAGAGCATCCCTCTGTCTCCAGATACCACGCAGTTATTCAGTACAAGACGAGCGACACTTCAAACAGTGAGAAGGGATTCTACATTTACGACCTCGGAAGCACACATGGAACAATTGTAAACAAGTCCCCACTTGAGCCCAGGCGTTACTACCGATTGCGTGTTGGGTATGTCTTCAAGTTTGGGGGAAGTTCAAGGTTATTTATCCTTCAGGCAAGTAGATTTCAACTATTTTTACCAGGGTTACCAGAAACGAAAACTTACACAAGTACGCAATTGTTCATCAGTACATGTAGCTACACAAACTGCAGACAAGCTTAAGGGGATCTTGTATTCACGTATCTTCATACATGTAGTGCTAGCTGCTGATTTGCCAGCTGAGTGTCCAGAAGTAAAAGAAGAGACGGTGAACAGATCAAGGGGCTTGTGATCCAGAGGGGGTGAGTGGGGGGGGGGGGGGGCGGGGGTTACTCCTTTTCATACATGTAGGTATTGGCTGTGGGATAGGGTATGGCTTTTGAGGTTTTTGAGGTTTGCCCCTGTTGGCGTCGTGTTTCTGGTGTGATCCTTATATAGGCTACCTAAATTTTGTCAGCTAAAATTACAATGCATAATTGCCTGGCTAAATGAAAAATAAATTCTAAGCTTGATGCTTAACTTCCAAAGTTACTGAAACAAAATTGAGACCTTACTGTAAATAGTGTATCAATTTTCTTTTGCTTCATCCTTAAATAGGGTCGGGTTTTAAGACATTTCGTGGTATATACCTGTCTGAAATTTACGGGAGTACCCCCCTGAGCTTGTGACACTCTTTAATTCTCCCTGTGTGGCCTTGGAATTGAAAGAATGTCATCTATAAGTACCAGTTATATGCACATATGTTCACTATAGCTTAATTAACACAGCAAGTGAAAGTGTGTTGGTAAAAGTATAGTCTAATTGGATGCATTGCTGGTATCTTCTGATTATTGGAAGGTCTTGAGCAATGTACGTTTGTATTGCAATGTCTACACACCACAAGATCAGATTTAAAGGCTAATATGAAATTTTTCTGTGCCTTTCAATGCTTCTCTCAGCTGGAAAAATTTTCTTTACAATTTCACCAGGGTCCTGAAGAAAGTGAAGAATCTGAATCAAAGCCTTTGACAGAACAAGCAGTAACCAAGAGTAGTGAAGTGGGCCGTGTGATGACAGAAGAAGAATATGAAGAATGGAAGAAAGAAAAGGAAGGAGGAAGACAAAGTGAGGAGGACACAGGCATAGACTGGGGGATGGGTGAGAAACAATTCCTGTGGTTAAGAAATAAAAAGATCTAACTATTCAATCTCCAATAGAGATGGTATGTAAATCTCTCCCGGAGGAGGGGGACTTTCATATGAAAAGATCGGGACTGCTAGTCATCTCGCTGAGGGGTATACTGTAAATCAAGGATTCTGGTTTCACTTAGGAGTTCAGGATGAAATGCCACTATTTTTACTTTTTAGGGTGCACTCAAAGAAATGATAATAACAAATGCTCTTATTTGCTCTCTAGGCATAATTAGGCATCTCAACCTTTCCACATGGGAGTATTCCCCCTATGGATTTTTCTCTTTTTCTCTTTTTCTCCACTTGACATGACATTTTTCCCACTGTGGTTTAATTTGATCACCACACACATGCATTTTGGTTTTCAATAACTTGGCCCACCTGAGGCTTGGGAGAGTGACTCAAACCATTTTGCCTTCTCTGTCAGCTTTCATGTCCAGTTGGTCTGGTACATGCAATGGCAGCATCTTTAATTATTTTGTATTTTAAACTGAGTTCTTTTTCACACCTTTCTCTTTTCTTCTTTTTTGTTTTGTAAGGGCTCTCATTGAGAGCTTATTATTTCAATGGGTGATGTTATTGATGGCAAACTAGGCCGCAAGCACATGAGGTTCTCATTATGGTGTGACTGAGCCTTTCTCTAAAAGCTTAGCTGGAACACTGTAATATACCAAAAATTGAAACTTGAAAACAATGAGTTATTAAGTTAAACCTAGTTTGAAATCATGTATCTATTTTTGAAAATTCATCAAGATCTCAGTAACTTATTATCTGATCGATTGAATCATGTTTTTAGGAGAGGATGCCGTTGAAGAACCTGCGTATCCACCTGACTTTGGAGAGGTTGACAAGGAAGCAGAAGAACATCACTTTAAAGATCCTAAAAAGACTCTGAGGGGATTCTTTGAAAGAGAAGGTGAAATTTTATATTTTTAATTAGTTAATAATTAAAACATTAAATGTTAATGTCCTTTTTAATAAATGAGCTTTCAGAGTCACTATAGAGACTGGTTAACCTAGGCTAGTATTAGTACCAATTTTTTGTGTCCTCCCAAAATTTTCTTGACTTTTTCAAAATGTAAATGTTAATATTCTTTGCTTGTGCAATCAATATGTTAACAACTCATGCAACATAAAGCTTCTGTCTTTCGATAGAGTAATCCAGTTGTGTCCACTAGATATACATGTATGGTTTTTCTTGCACTGTTTCTTAGAGTGTTTTCTGACTATCTTTGTTAGGGCTGGAGCTGGAGTACGATGTTGAGGAGAAAGGGCCAGGACATGCAAAAGTATTTCTCTGCAGAGTGAAGTTAGTAAATGAATATCTTATATGGTATTCAATTCTTTCCCTGCTCAAGATTCCCGAGATCTGAACATACTCTGATGACAAAGCTCTACTAAACAGAAATTGCCGTGGTATTGTAGTTTAGTTGTTGCTTTTAGACAAAATTCATTCAGAGACACTTCAGAGATGTCTAAAGCTTCTGTGTATATCGCCAATATAGAAATTTTTAGGTTAAATCTTACGTGTGTCTTATGTGGGGGAACGATGGAAAATAATATTGTAATTTTGAACTCTTTGCAGACTGCCTATTGATGGTCCTGGTGGTGATCCTATTTATGCCGAGGCTGCTGTCACAGGAAAGAAGAAGGAGGCAGTACTGGAGTGTGCTAAGGAAACATGTAGACTGCTGGATGCTGCTGGCCTCCTTAGACAATCTTCCCATGGTACGGTGAAATTAACTGGATCATGATTGTGTGGGATAACCTGATTGTCTGCAGATCAAAGCAATATTGCTGTAAATAATTTTTTAGAAATAAAAATTTATCAATTGATTAAAAGCAAAAATCCAAATCATTACCTGTGGTTTACATGTACATGTATGTATCTGCTTTCAATAAGTATTGATTTGTACTATTTTAAGCCCAGGTTAAACGTTGAGCTAAGTTGCAATTTGAGTCGATCCAAATGGGTAAAGCTTGACCATTGGGTCAAACATCAAATTTAAACCAAATTTAGATCAACCAACAGTTCTATCTGTCTGCTTCAGACAGATAGGATGTGTTGGTGGATCTAAATTCAGTCTGACGAACTCAGTTGAGTCAAACGTTGAACTTATCATGAGGCTAATTCACTCAGTTTGGTTGGTCTTATGTGAAGTTCAATGTTTGACATGGGCCTTGTTTTACATTACATGACTGTACTTCTTGATTTCAGTTTTGATTGAGAAAATATATCAAACATTTGATAGAGTGTTTCAGCATGTATTCTATCTTCTTGATTTTGATCTTAAAATGCTTCAATGTACATCAATTTCTTCCACCTTCTTCTTGGGGTTTTAAAATATTTAACTAAACAAAGAATCTTTCTTTTTCATATTTTAATTTATTTTTATAAAAACAATTGTCATGGAATATGGTGCACCTGTTATAGTGCACCTGTAAACTTGCTGGTGCATCTTGTAGACTCTGCTCATCAAGTTTCCATGTATGGGATGCACTGTTACCATAGCTAAGTGTGCAACCAAGTAAACTAAACTATGTCTATGTCTCTGACTACAGAACCATATTTCTTCTAAGTGACCCAGTTTGGACTAAGGGCAAATCTTGTATTCATTCTTTCCTTATGTTTCATGACCAGAGAGCAAGAAGCACAAAGAGAAAAATTGGGAAGAAAATGATTTCTATGATAGTGACGAAGATTCATTCTTGGACAGAACCGGATCAGGTCAGTGGAAATATATTTGATTTGTTTTGAGACAGATAAAAAGCAAAATCAAAGTCTCTTTTTCACTAAACAAAAAAAATTCTCATTGTAATTTATAATTTTATTGTTTTCTGGGAAATTGCCTAATTTTGTTTTTGTGTTGTTTACTGCATGTATATCTAACTGACACCTAATAAAACAGGCAGGTGTGAATAACTCAATTCTGACATTGCTCAGTTCCAGAAAATATCCATACTCCCTCCCACAGAAGGGATTGGAATTTCCTGTGGGGGTGGGGGTTCTGCAAGACCAAAAAATTTAAAGAAATGTATGAGGCTCAGTCAGAATTTCCAGAGGGGTGGGGGGGGGGGGGACTTAGAAAAATTCCCTTCCATGGGGGAGGTATTGGATATTTTCTGGAACTACACATTGAGTTTTTGTACCACTAAATTCAAAATTCTGCAATTTTGTATGCAGCACAACAGGATCTTGCAATTAAAAGAAAATAATGTTATAGAATTGCAATTCTGATGAAGGAAAAACTGAGTGCTGCGTATGTTAAAATTTGACAAAAACACCAAACCTATATGGAGCAGCTTGTGTGTTTCAGGAGAGTTTTCTTGTGTATCTCAGGAGTGGTACAGTTGAACCTCTTCAGACAATATTTATTGTCTTTAGAGGCTCAGGTCCTGGCCACGCACTGCATCATTAATCTCTGATAATGGGACACCTCATCTAAGCAGTGATCACTTGTCCTGATCAAGAGACAGGTCTGATGACTGGATTGAAGGTTCCAATGGTATTTATTTCTGGGCAAGTTTCCACCAACTCAGTTCTGTCAGATATGTCATCACTGGCATGTCTAACTTTACATCTAGTTTGTAGGATGAGAGTCATGGAGACAGACTGCTCCTTCCTTTCCAATAAAACCTGCTTGTTTAATATAATTTTTACATCTTAGTTGAGAAGAAAAGGATACAGAGGATGAAGCGGGCTGGTAAAGATCAACCATCTACAGAAACTTATGAATCTTTGGTGAGTATAATTATAACTACCTAATTTACTTGAAATTTGTAGCAATTAAAGTACAATGTATAAGCTTCTTTGAGTCCTTTAAACTACTTATAAAAAGCTTTAAAAGTTAAGTCCAATTTTCCAGAGTATACTGTAATTGTGATGCAAAAGTGTGACATGCATAATTGATACAAGACAGAAGTATGACACACTTTATTGTGTTCGAGAGGATAATGTCCACAGAATTTATTTCATTCTGTATTTTTCTGGTCTTATTAACAATTATGTAAACATTTTGTTGATCAACATTTGTGTTGATCAATATAAGAATCAAATTTTACTAAATGTGTCTTTGATCTGTTTAAGACATTAAAACTTCAGACGTTGGATGATGAAATCAAGAGTTTTGAAAACAAATTGCAGCAAGATGCGACTGGTAAGTTTGAAAGATTTTAAATTGGTTGCTATCGATATTCGAGGTAGCAGCTATAGGCTGAGTACATTTTCTAAAAAACCTTGAAAAGTTTGAGATCTGGATCAGGGTTCGTATGGGTCATGGAAAACCTGGAAAGTCATGGAATTTAAGTGAAGGTCATGGAAAGTCATGGAAAAGCAATATGCTTTCGGAAAATGAAAAGGCAAAAAGATAAAAAATTTGAAAAAATAGCAGACTAGTCAAAAGCAGGCTTTAATTTCAGTAGAAATAGACACTGTAAGCACACATTTTGTACATTCTAATGCTAGAACTTATGTTAAATAACTGATTGTTTCGATACTGCTTTGAGAACAACTGCTTAACTTTGGTCGTGGAAAATTTGGAAGGGTCATGGAAAAGGTCATGGAAAGCCGTGGAATTTTAAAAGCGTCAAAAAGTACGAACCATCTGGATGTCCCTGGTTCAACCCAGACTTGGCATTTCTGCCAGTTGGCAAAGTATTTTTTTTACCTACTATTATTATATAGCAAGCTTTATACCAGGTAGTCTTGAGGTAAATTGATGTGGCATTCTGATTGGTTCTTTTTTGATCATGCAGACTATTTCCACGAAAATGGTCATAAGCTGTGACAGACTGTAATTTTTTTTTTAGTAAACTACTTAGTAGATGTACTAAACTAGCTTGTTTGAGCAGTAACTGGGAATATTGGCCCTCGGCATTTTTCGTACAGACCTTGCTATGCTTGGTCCATATTCCCACGACCTTGGGCCAGTATTTCCCAGTATGGCCCTTGTGCTTGTTTGGTAAGGGGTTAATATTTTGTCAAAGGCAATCCAATAACATACTTTGACCCTTTGTTTAGATAAGAATGGCTCAAATGCTGGAGGTGCTGACTCATTAGATGATTACATGAGCTCACTTGGAACTTCAATGGACAAGACAACAAGGAGTCAGATCAGAAGAAAAGTATTTGAACTGAAAAAGGTGCTTGACATACAATAGTACTTTTAGACTAGCAATGACGTATTTCAAGAAGAAACAGGAAAGGAAGAAAACCTGCCACAACTTGTGTAACACCTGATCTGGGTCTTTTGTTTTATCATGAAATGCTTTTGGGGCTCTGTATTAATTCACTTATGATAAGATATTGGTCCCTTCGATTCTACATTTTTAAAAACACGGCCTTCATTGTTTTTTTCTTCATTAATCATGAATAAGGCCCAGATTTTAACATGAAAGGCATGGGTGATCCTTAGAAAAGACAGAGGGACCAGGAAGAGGAATTGTTGGGGCAGCTTCACAAAATTCTTCCAGGAGTGGGGAGAAACCCACAAATGGCCAAGCATCCATCTAGGAAGATTATTACTTCTATTAGATTTACACTTATTGATTGAAATGAAAATCAGAGGTTATTAATAAAGATTGATTGATTAAGCCCTCATCCAGCCTTTTGAGCTACTAATCTCTGAAACTTATGTAGTTTCCTATTTTCCCTGGTTGATATATGATAGCAGTTTTTTATTACTGAACTTGCATTTTGTTGTTTATCCTTACCTGTTTGCTGCTCTCATGTTACCATTACCATTATAAGAATTTTTGACTGTTTTTTTTTTCTGCACTTCATGTAGGAAAGACAGAGGCTTGTCAAACTTATAAATATTGCCAAGCCAGCTAGTCTTCCTGCAGTTGCAGAGTAAGTTGTTAATTATTATAACATTTCATATGACTTGTATCTGTATTGGATAATGTAGTTGATAATTTTCATTGTTTTCCCCATTCATCTGCTTGTTAGGAGAAATGAACTGTTTAATGCTGTAAGTTAAGAATAAAGGGACAACAAAACAAAATGCCCACACCGAATTCAGCAAATAAAAACATAGTGTAATGATAGTCTAAGGCAGTGCTCTATTGGAATCCTGAGAGAACTGTTTCAGCCGTGGGCACTGGCCATGAGGCTACCACGCTACTCACTCCCACGACCTGGTTTGAGGTTAGTTGAAAAAGTTGATCAACCAAACCAACTGAAAACGGTTTTGCCCCAGTAGAACATGAAAAAACCTAAACAACCCAACAAACCAGAAATGGTCATCACCATTATTAAATGTTCTTAGCCATAATTATTTTCTTGTTCTTTTATTCTGTCCAGGGCACCTTCAACTGGGTTGCTTACTATGAACAGTAAGTAGGCATTGTTTTGTAATTTTCATTCCAATGTACTATTCTGGTAGATACAAAAGTTGAGTTAAAGCTAAGTTAATTTGAAATTAATTTGGGGTTAGACAATGAAAGTGCCTTCATTGAAGGCATCTGGGATTAGCCGTATTCTAACTTACAACATTTTTATGTTAATTTTAGATGAGGCAGCCAAAAGCACTGAGTCTGAAAGTAAATCAAGTGATTCTACTCCAAATACAACAGTTGACAAAAATACCGACTCTAGGCATGAATCATCAGTCTTATTTGAACAAGTAAGACTTAAGGAAAGCTCTGCTGAAGAACATTCGGTCTCTAAGGAAGACAACAACAGCCATTCCTCAAATTCTGCAGAAAAGAAACAAGAATTTGCTGTTCCTATCACACCATCTTCACAGAAAAGAAAAAATAGAAAGCCACAAAAGGTTGTTGTGAAAACAGCGGACAGAAATGAGACTGTAAACATAGGAGAAAAAGAAACTTGTAACATGCCACCGGAAGATAGTGAAGGTCTACAAGGGAGAAAGAGAAATGTATCAGAGGGAGAAACAGATTCACAACAAGAACAAAACATAGAAGCTCAAGACAATGTGAGTTAGGATTTTTGCGTTAAATTTCTTAAAACATTAGTCTCCGTACCTTGTTTATAGTAGCATGGTTGGGCAATTTAATTTGAAGTATAAAACTCTATCTTTTTATTGCTATTTGCTTAATTCTGGGTGAACTGAAAGTAAGTAATAAAATTTTGCATGTTAAAATGCAAAGTGACCAAATTTTTCCATAGCCTACAAGAGTGTAACCCATTCTTATCATTGTGGAAAAATATGTTCATTTGTCAAATATTCACATAATTTGTTGTAAGTTTGATGCCTGGATGGTACACCTTTTACTTTCATTTGTTTAAGTTTTTTATGACATTGCGTAGATTGCATAATTCTCTTTGCTCTCATTTTATTTGCAGAATGAGAAAGTTCCAAAGAAGAAGAAAAAGCGATCTTACAATGTTCCCACTCAGTGGCAGGCTGAGAATGATCCTACATATGCAGCATGGCTGCCACCTGAAGGTCTGTACACCTGTCAAACATTGTATCAGTTCATTTCTGGGGATTTTTCTTTTGCTGTCCACCTGTAGACAGCTATAGGATATCACTTTTACTGATATATGTCTAGTCCATGTATATTAACCTAGGGCATGTGTTACAACTGATGTGCACAAATAAGTAATTATTATTGTGTATTGTAAGTAAGCAAGCAGTGTAATGCAAAGTATTGTAAGTAGCTTTTTTCATGTATTGTAAGTGATGCTTGTAAGTCAGTAAAAGCATTAAGAAAAAAATAGCATTCACTTAAAAAAAAAAAGCCTAAGGTAGAAACAGGATTTTATAGAAGAGGGCTTGATCTGCAGACCACCTTTGGTGTCCCAAGTAGGGGGCTCTGGGGGCATCTGTAGGTGGGTCTGGGGCATCCTCCCCCAGAAAATTGAGATCCTTGGAAATTCTGGCATTCTGAAGCCAGATCAGTGTGTTCTAATGTCTCGTTGTTTTTTAAATTTAGGGGGTTCAACTGAACCCACCTAGATCTGCCCCAGTTAACTTTGTATTGTTAAGGTTTGCTTTGGCCACATTTCAAGACACTTTTCCATCATTTCTGTTTACTCTTATGGACTTTCTCTTTTTGGGGAAAGGGGTTGACATTTGAGGGTAGCAACTAATCTAAAAGAAAATGATGAAGTGACTTTTTGATGATATAATGCTATGGGGATGAAGGGAAGTATTTTGCTAGAATATTTTTGCCGGTATATCTATGACTATTTCAATTTTGCCAGTGAGAACTTAGAACTATATCTAGATAACTCTTCAAACACGATGATAATCTCTATCATCTATTTGCTTGATAATCAATAGCAATTTATTAGACATGTGGGGAATTGTGTGACTCTTTGTTTTTTTTTCCCGTCAGGTCAGACAGGTGATGGACGGACACATTTGAATGAAAAGTTTGGCTACTGAGAGCATTGTTCTTCACAGAAAAGTAATTAATCACGGTCATCTGTGACCTGAGACCGCTGTGACAGTGTGTGTATCAACTATTCCTGAAAATAGTCTTTTTCCAACTAGAGGTTGTATCCAAAGAAAGATGGTGATCAGATTTGACAAGACTTCTTGCACAGAGAAAAATTTAAACACAGTAATGGTCACTGTACAGAAACAAATATGATCACAGTACAAACAAACAAAAAAGAGTTTGAAGAGTGAAAATATGTGATGAGTACATTGTCATTTAACATGAATTTCAGGTCAAAATGATTTCAAACTAGTCCGAGTTGTCTTTTTCATTGTCTTAAGTATTACTGCAATAAATTCAGAACATAACAGGATACATATCAAACCAGCTTAAAAACATCCTGACCTGAAATTGATTTTTAACCACAGCAGAGTCTACATGTTAGGGATAACCATTGCAAGATGCTAAACTATCTCATCAAGTTCACTGTTTCAGAGATTGCATGATGTCATACTGAAAATAGTAATTTTTAATGAACATTGTTGCAGTTCTCTCTTATCCTTAATGCTTGCCACTTTAGAAAATGTCTGACATAAGTCTCATCTTGAATTCACGTGTGTGACTGTCACTGGAGTCAAAACAAAAGATGAGGAGTAATAATGTCCCCAGTAACAGTCCATTAAGCGACTGCAAGAAAGTGGCAAATTTTATTTTATGACAGTAGTGCATATTGAATAAATAAAAGGGATATCCTGCCGAGGGCCTGTACTGTTGTGCATTTGCCATATTCATGTTACCCTGTGAACAGAGTTTTCCAACTCCTTCAATCTTTCTGGGTAGATCGAAGGACGTTCTACTTGCAGGGTGTAGTTAAGTACAATCACCTTTTTGCTTTGGGTAGTCTTTTAATTTTATCCTTAGCACTAATCTTTTTCTCAGATAAAACCATACTTCGGCAAATGTCACTACTGATTATTTTATGGCAAAATCTTCCAGAATTTTGAGTGTTTGAAAATTATAGTCTATGGTGACTTTATGCAAGTGGAAGCCTTTTTCTTGGTTTGTCAAACCTTAGATGGATATACCTCCCACCCTAGGCTATAAACACAGATATTTTTCCAGCATTTTGCATGTAGTCGTAAGAAAAGTGTTTTGTATTAGAAGTACACGTTGTCTTGGTAGTCTCGATCATGAAACTTTACGAGTGTATTACGTAATACAAAATTTACACAGCAAGCATGGTTTGTCTCGAGTTTTAGAAGCATCAAAACGAGCTGAGCAAGTGTCTTGTTTGTTTGGTTAGTTCCTTTCCCGAAACTGGGAGAACCAATTGTCTTAGGTGTCCTTTTTATCTTCCTCAGCCTTGTCCAACAACAAGGATCTTATCCCAATTTTCTTAAGTTCATCAATCAGTTCACCATTTTGATGTATTTGCAACAGAATATCGCAGCCACCGATGAACTCTCCTCCCATGTAAACTTGTGGAACCGTTGGCCAGCTAGAGTATTCCTTAACTCCTTGCCTAAGCTCGTCATCTTCTAGCACATTGTAACTCCCGTACTGTTCAACACCGTGCAGCCCTAGGATCTGCACCACGGCGTTGCTAAAACCACACATAGGTTGAGTAGGGACTCCTTTCATAAACACCACTACCTTGTCCTTATTTACGACTTCATCGAACTTTTCGGTAGTCCATTTCTTTTCCTTATCGCTGAAGAAACGCAGTTGAGATGAAATACGTGAAGCGTACGGTCCAAGGGAAAAAGATCTGTTGGCAACTCTTCGCACGAATATGGAAGCGGCCATGTTTTGAAGACTCGTTACCAGTCTCTCGACTTTTCACACGTTCACAAAAATTACGCAATCTCGCACGCCGGCTGGACAGAAGACATTTTGAAACCGGAGCTTTTCGAAAAACGATGGCTTCACGATAATCACGTGATTTCCCTGCCCGAGATCTTCTGAAACACAAATCCATAAATAACGACTGTTGCGTTTTCAGACTCTTCGAGCGTAGTGTGGACGGAAAACATTTGATGCGATTTTTAGTCTTATTTAGGGGTCGTAGAATTATATTGTGTGTGGCTCACTTGCGCATTAAGTAAAATAACCATCAGAAGTAAAGTATATTATATTATGTCGGAGAGGGAAAATGTTTCCACCAAAAGGTTCTGCAGAAAAATAATAAAATTCGTTTTACAGAGAGTCGTAGCCTCCAAAGAAGACGCTGTTCTGCCTAGGTAACGGGCGGGAGAAAGCAGAGATTTCAACCTCTTTTGAAGGAAAATAGGGAGACTCTTTTAGGACTTTTAGCACCGAAGGCGGCAGCCTCTAGGAAACCTCGTTCTCAGAGCCTTTTCCCTGGCCAAGCAAGGGAAAAGGCCCTGGGAACGAGGTTTCATCAACCTTCATTCTAAGGGCTTGGGTACCCTTTCTGCCTCCTGGTCTAGCTTTTCCCATCATAGGAGATGGCCTTTAAGGCAAGACACAATCACGGTTAACAGGGCGCTATACTGAACAGGAAGTATTAAAATATTGGCTTTCGTATTTTTTACGTTCTGGTATTCTCTTTTGTAAATGGTCCATTGATACATTGACAACAATGAAACGATATTGTATAAATGCAAATTTGTTTTTTACGATAACTGCAGAAATTCTTGCGCGCTCACTGGCTAATTTTCATTCCCAATAAGCGGACAGACACATGAATTGATAATTATTCATGCGATGGGTCAACGTGCGACAGCGAATAATTTGACAATTTGCTATCGTAAAGAACAAATTGGCGTCACTTTTTCATGCATCCGTCCTGCTATTGACAATGAATTTCGTCATAACATTGTCAAAGTAGTCTGCAGATCAACTCGTGGATCCATAGCTACTTTGACAATGTTATACAAAATTGATGATCAATAACAGTACAGACGCATGAAAAACTGACGTCAATTTGTTAAATTGCCTCCCTTAGAATAACCAGCGAACGGAGACGTATTTTCGGCGACAGCCGGAAATACGACTGCGTTCTCAGGCTAACAAGCGTTCCCGTACGAGCCGAGCAAAGTCGGGCCGCGTGGCCTGAATTCGCTTGGTTCATAAGGGAACGCTTGCTACCGAGGCAAAACTTGTTACGACATGTATGTACAGTTGTATTTGTGGGGTGATTGATCATATGTTGATCGACATCCGATGTCCACGTGCACATAACAAGTAATTAGTCCATAAGATTTCTAATAATAGTAATGTTTAACCGCTCAAGCAGAGAATGAAAATTAACACGATGAAATGTAGAAAAAATAAGAGACCTAATAAAATCGGTAGAAGATCAGAGGTAGACCCTCGAGGGTAGATGCATTGGGCCGCCTGGGCCTGTTTGAACCTGTAGATTTGATTATTTTTAGTGCAAAGGGACCAAGTGGTTTGGATGATATGGGCTGTTGGCGCAGATTCTGTTCAAAAAATATATTCAAAGTCTCCATGCATTGCAGACATAGAACAAAGCAGAGGTCAAATCTTATTGTCCCATACCAAGGAGCTTCTTGGGTAATGTTATTTGACTGACAGCTGACTCTTGCCGACACTTCAGCTGGCGTTACGAATTACGAAACAAGTCAAGAGTATCGAGGCGTTGTCGATGAATTCAAGCAAGAATCATTGATTTTATCGGCAAGGACAACGATGGGAGGCCAAGTATCGCGAACTGACTTTGAATGGTCCTACACAGCCGAGCCACATGCTACAAGGAGAAAGGAAATTCTAGGTAAGAACTTGTTTTAATGTGTATTTTCAGTGTGTGTCGTCGGGTGCCTGTCTTCGTCTGGACTATGCTTGGGTACTTTCAAATAGACACAGGCGGAAAAGTTACCGGCGAAAGACTATTCTTGTAGCACCGCTTATTTTTGAGCGTGCTGCATATGGTTTTCAGCGAATCTGAATAAAAGGAGACTGTTAGTTTGGATCGAAAAAATAACCTTGCTTACGAGTCCGCCCGAGGGCCGGTCTTGTCAGCTTCTTGCTGTAGATCTGCTCGAAAGCACATGGTCGGGTTGAACTGGAGTAAAAGTACGCATAAAGTCAAATCGGACGTTTTGTGGTGATTTTTGCCTTTTTAATGTTGGCTTTATTCAAAAGTTGCTTCATTCGTCGAAAGTTCATGTAGCTTAGCTTTGCCTTTCATTTGGACCAGAATGTTATGCAATGCACGAACCGTGATTTTGCAACCTTATTACGCCTGGCTTATTTTAACTCGAGTCTTATTTTAGTGAAATTATTTCAAGTACAAATCAATCTGAATAAACTGAACTACGACAATTTTTTAAGATGTACTTCTACTGGAACAGTAGATTCGTTTTTGACGGTCTGGAAAATATTTTTCAGTTTATGAGCTTGTGCTGTAAAAATGTACAAGAATTTTTAAATAAGCTTCTAAAATTATAAAATACTTATTCCGAGCCATGCCAATCCCAGTGACGTAGTCTTGTGTAGATATATTCGAAGCATGATTGCTGATCTAAAGTTATATCGCCTTGTGAGTGCCGAGCTGAGGTTGTTTATTTGTAAAATTTGCACCAGCCAAAAAAGTATAGGTAGTGTTATGACCATTAGATAATTACAAATGCAGTCCTTTCACAGTGAACTGCAACACTCGAGATTCAAGTAAAAGTCATAGTTCTGTTGGTTTAAATATGCTTGGAAATGTAGTGAATAGATCTTTCCCGTATTCCAACAAACAATAGTGCCAAGTCGAGGTCAGGGTGGACAAAAATACAGTAAATGTATGAAAATGTCCACCCCAACCTTGCTCTGGTACTATTGTTTGTATGCACTGGAGTGGAATGCGGGAAAGGTCTATTAGAAGTCCTTCACAAGCGTAGTTTCACAATGCTATATGATTATCTACATGCAGTTTTTCTGGCCAGAGCGTTTGTAGAAGCATGTACTGGTAGTGGCTGAGAATACATATGGCAACTGTGAAATTCTTTTTGATACTCCAGGCATAGTGAATCGATAAACCGATAATCTATATTAATCGATAACAATCGATATCAATCGAAGATTGATATCGATTGCCGATAGCAAGTGATAAAAATCGATGAAGAAAAAAGTTGTGAGTTATTGATTGTTGTCAATTGCCGAGAGTAATTGATTGCAATTGACTCACTGATTGGTATTATTTTTGTCCTTTTACAAGTTACACTGATAAAATGTTTGACAGAATTTGTTTACAATGGCTTTATTGAGTCAGTTTATCATAGCCTGCGTATCTTTTACAAACATTGACAAAATAACAAGAATGGAAATAACTGGCAGAAACATTTTGGGCGTTACATCTTTTTTTGCCAGTTGATGTCACTGGAAGAAGCTCAGCCCAGAGTAGCAGCGTAAAACCCTTGAGCTCCAGTCTCATTGTAGTCTCGGCATTATGATGAAGCAAAATAAACAACAGAGTCAGTGTTCTAGTGATTTCAATTATTTGCAGTGGGAAATAAGCGTAAGAATAGATCTTGGTAGTAGGCCAAAAGGAAAATATAATCTAGCTAGCTAAGCATGCTGAAGATGAACGTCTTTGATTTCATAGAAAGTCAGAGGTAACTTTGATGTTTTGGTTTGTTTTTTAGCTAAGTACCCACAGATCAAGAAGTTGATGGGCTATGATCCAAACTTCAAGTACCAAGTACTCTTGTTGATTGTGATCCAGTTCACATTGACATATCTGCTGCGTGGGGTCTCATGGCCTGTTCTATTTTTGGCTGCGTACACCATTGGTGGAGTCATCAATCATGCGCTGCTCTTAGCTATCCACGAGATCTCCCATAACTTGGCTTTTGGTCACGCTCGCCCTTTACACAACCGCATATTCTCCCTGCTGGTCAATTTTCCTATTGGGGTACCCTGTGCCATCTCGTTCAAGAAGTACCACCTTGAGCACCACAGGTACCAGGGAGATGAAGAGTTGGACGTTGACTTGCCAACAGAGTTTGAAGCCCGGCTGTTTTTTAACACCATTACCAAATTTTTGTGGGTGGTATTTCAGCCATTTTTCTACTCACTGCGCCCAATGTTTGTAAACCCAAAGAATCCCTTGGCTTTGGAAATGATCAACATGGTCATCCAGTTTAGTGTTGATGCTTTAGTGGTGTATTACTGGGGAGGCAAGGCATTGGTGTACATGATTGCAAGTTCTCTGTTGGGTATGGGCCTTCACCCAGTGGCAGGGCATTTTATTTCCGAGCACTACATGTTTGCAAAGGGTTTTGAGACCTTTTCATACTATGGCCCCTTGAACCTTGTGACATTCAACGTTGGTTACCATAATGAACACCATGATTTTCCGAGTGTCCCCGGCTCCAGATTACCCTTGGTAAAGGAGATTGCCTCTGAGTATTACAAGGATTTACCGCAGCACCACTCTTGGACAAAGGTACTTTATGATTTCATCACTGATCCTGCAATTGGACCATATGCCAGAATGAAACGCAAAGCAATGAAGCCCAGCAACAAGGAAGAATCGGAGAACTGATCATGAAATTTTCACTGGTACAGTGTATTTCTTTTTCAAATGGAAAAAGTTTGGTTTAGTGGAGTGGAATAATAAGATGAAGTGTTATTTGATTTCAAACAGTACAGATGTGATGCCATTGTGATGGTACGACATAGAAAGAAGTTGTAAAAAAGTTAAACTTAGTACTATTTCAAGTTGGAGAAAGCTACCAAAATGAATGTTTGAAAGATTATGTTACCTTGAGTCATTGAGTGGACAGAGTAACATTTTGAAATTTATTTATTTTATAAGCACCAGTAATAGCTTATTGCTTCAATAACTAGACATCAGGCATTTTACATAATTCAAGTTTTATTGGTGAAAAAGTTGAATATGCCAACCATGTGAAAAAACAATCTGATTGACAGAACTTTATTTTTGAAAAGGCTTAAATTTTGTACAAGCTTGAGAGAAGATCAAAATATACAATTTAATATTGGCCTAATCATAAAGGTGATGAGAAGAAGTAATTTTGGCTTTGACTGTCTCATGAGGTGCTTATATGTACAATGTTTTCTTCATTTTTCTATAGTTTCTTAATTGGCCCTATGGAATATTTTCCAATTCTCCAGGGATAGCAATCTATTTGTTTCATCAAGTCTTGAACATTCATTTTCTGTAAAATTTTGTATTTATCTTAGTCTGACAAACTCAACAGCATTGTTGTGTAGGTACAGTGTATCTATAAAATCAGGTTTTGATAGCAAGCCTACATTTATGTTAGGCATCAGCTAGGATTTTACACATAATGCTCAAAATTTTCATTATTATGCTAATGTTCAATGCTCAAAGAGTCTTGTTATAATGCACTTAAGGCATCACTCCATTACAGTTACATAAAAAAGATAATATTTTCCCTTTAGCGCTTATTTTATTGAAGTGTGAACAGTGCCTCATTGTAATTCTCCATTGCTGTGGCTTGACTATTAGCAAATGAGTTTTCTAGAAATGAAAAAAATCGCTCAGGTGCAGTAGAAGAGGTGTGAATTACTTAAACCTTCTTGCATGTTGAAGCCCAATTTGGAAGCTGTCTTTCATGTGGAGACCACCAGCTAGTCACAGATTACTCTCAGCCTGCCCAAAACCCTGAATCAGCCAGTTTTTCTTGCTATTATTCTGGCATAATTCTCTTTTGTCTCGCTTTAATGCTCAAAGTAATTTCGACAAAATGTGTAAAATCCTAGTAATGGCTGCAACCAAAACACTCCACCATCACCAGAAATAGTTTCTGTTATCCTTGGTGTACATTATAGTGTTAAAACCAAGAAAATATAACAAGAAAACTGCACCCAGAAACACGAAAATGTCAAGGACTGTATCTCATATGTAATTCTGGTGCAGTTAAATTTCTGAAAAAGTGGAATTGATCCTCTGCATCAAAATGTATGAAAAGTTGAGTTGTTTCTGGAATAGAATTACATGAAGAATCATGTGTACATTATTTAAGGAGTTCAATAATTTAATAGTTATTATTGCAATTAAATTATGGGGAAAATACCACATATATTTTGGGTTCAAATATGGTGAAAATAATGTTGCTTTCTTCTTTCCATTGATGCAAGGTTGTATTTCTTTGTTTCTGCCAGAATATCTTTCTGATAATGTAAACCATTATCATTAATTTATGAGAAAGTGCCCATTTATTAACAATTTAAAAATTTTATGACTATTTTTTAACTCATATGTACATTAATTTCAGGAAGAGTTTGACTCTATTGTACGTTAAGGTGGTATTCTTTAACTTAAATGAATAAATGCTGGCAAGTTCCGAAGTCGAGAGTCGCTCGTTGATTTAATAGTCGGTTTAAACAATAAGAAAAGATCAGTGTGCTCAGTAGGACATGTTCAGGGCAATGCTCTACCAAAGTTCTATGTTGTTGCTTTCTTTGGAGTGGGAAGAATGACTGAGTACTAAATTTGGTAGCTCAAGTTAAGTGGATGAAACTTTACAGTTCAACTTTAAGCTCAAGAATCCTTGCCTGTTTACAAAGTAAATTTGTTGCAATGTATTTGGATTGTC